>NC_056743.1:1216617023-1216719523 GCF_019279795.1 Protopterus annectens
TGTATAATTTCTTCCTACATTCTAGTGCAAGAAATCTGGACACACACACACACACACACACACACACACACACACACACACACACACTGTATAATTTCTTCCCACATTCTAAAGACATGCAGTAGGTGGATTGGGCACTCTATACTGACCTTAGATGAGAGTGCACATGTGTTTGTGTAGTATGGAAGAACAACTGAAGTGTGGCTAGCCACCCAGCGGTTTCAACATTGTCTCTAGAAGATCATCACTGTTGATGTGACACTACAACCAAATGTAGTCAGATGGGGAAAAAAGGGGTTATGAATGGATAGAGGGATATGAGTGTGTATGTGAGTGGGTAAGTTTTGAAACATAATAAATATCAAAATGTTTTGAAAAAAATGATAAAATTTATAGATGAATGTATACAAATTTCAGGAATACATTAGTATATTATTTCACCAACAAAATAAAAACAAAATAGAAAAAACAGTGGAAATAAGGGGGTAGTAAAAATGACAATAGGAGTGTTAGCATATCTACCTCTCATCTTCTTAGATCTATAAATCTAGACAAAGCCATAAGTAAATGTGGGGCTCCAAAATAGGAACAATTTTTAAATATTGCTCTTACAAACTTAGAAAGTTGATAGAATAACAGGTTTTACATTAGCATGAATTTTCTGAAGGGCATGAAGACTGAAACTCAAATATCTGTCTTTATTTTCTGATTTCAGTTTTTAATGAATTGCCACTAATTTCTCAGAAAACTACAATTTTATGAAAAATGGACCAAAAATATGAGGTAAAAATCTGAACATTCTGCGAAAAACTGTACAGTTGAGAGGTATGTATCTAACCTAAATATCATCATTTTAAGATGAAGGGCACAGAAACAAACAAATATTTTTTAGAGAAAATGTATGGTTTAGTGAAGTCAGAGTTGTTTAGATAGATAGAGGAGTCCAATAGAAGAAGACTATGTCCTATAATTTTAAGGTGTTGAAGATGATGACTCAGGTATAAGGGTGAGTGAAGGTGAGGTCAGCACCACACCAGACTACATTCCTCTCAACTTCTTAGTGCAAGAAATCTGGACAAAGTCTGACATAATGGGGAAGGGGGCAGAGGCCCAAAAATAGAGACAGATTTTAAATATAGTTCTTATAAACAACGAAAGTTGCCAGAATAATAGGGTTTGTGTTGACGTGAATTTTCTGAAGGATATAAAATCTGAAACTCAAATGTTTGTCATTATTTGATAACTCAATCCTCAGATGATCCCATTTTGATTTACCAAAAAAACAAGAATTTTATGAGTAACAGACCAAAAATATGAAGCAGAAATCTGGACATTCTGCAAAACGTTGGGTAGTTGAGAGGTATGCCAGACTAAGAGAAGTTAAACAACACTGAGCAGACACAAATGAAGACCATCTCTGAGTGCAGGCCTTAATTCACTGCTTTATGTGCCTCCTTCTTGACTAATTTAATTTGTTTGTGCTCAAGATTACAGACATCATCAGACTTCCTGACCTGAAGGTGATCTGTGTCATCAGAGCAGCAATGCCACTCTGAGCCGAGACTACTGGAATCATGACAGAATCTAAGTGGTTCTTAATAAAGTACTCTACAACAATATTCTAACTGATGAACAATGTGGATTTTGGAAGGGATCCTTTTTGTCACTATTGTCCTTTTGACATTATTTAAATATAGGAAGGAAGGTCTCAACAAATAGGCTGCAGCAGCCATAGGTTTTCCATCTGTCCAAAGCATTTTATACAGTTAGTCATCATGGTCACAGTTCATTCATGTTAGCACCATCAGATGACAGACAGATGGAGGTTTGTATCCCACCATTTTGATGGCCATTGTAACATCTGGTAGTTGACAGAGGCCATATTTCTTGAATCTACTGCTCTGCCCACAAATGCATTATCTAAAATCAAAAATCACATGGCCACCGGGGATATGGCATCATAAATTACACCATTAGTAATAGATAGATTAAAGTAGAAAAAGGTACATGAATATAAATCTCTGAATGACTCGTTAAGTACACCTTAGGCAGAACAACATGCCAGAAATACGCTCTGCTATCCTGAGTTTATACTATCCAGATCCAAGAATATTTCTCAGAATGAAGACCACACTACCTTTTATGGATGCTTCTGAATAGTCTGTGTACCTATATGTCAGAAAGGACATCTCAGCACTTTGTAATATCCATAAAGCAATAGTGGATGTTAGTGGGATACATCAGTCAATCTGTGTCAATATGCATTTACCCAAAGAACATTTCTGATGTTAGAGAATGATTAAAAGTGAGAGGATACTGGATAATGAGTACAGGTAGATGTTATATTTGGGGATGGGTGTCCATGAGTGTTTATGTCTGCTAGGATGTATGTGTGTTTTTGTGTGTGCCTGTATCTGTGTGTTTGTGTTTACATCTGGTGGAGAGTTATTCCATGCTTTCATGTTATGCTAGGCTACAGACTTATCTTTTTTTTCTGTTTGTGGTTTTAAGAAATTACCAGATCTTGTTTCTCTTTTATTTTTGGTGCAAATCTTGCAAGTTGCATCAAGTACTTAGTTAAGTAAAAGCAGATTATATTATACCATAACACTTGTGTCAACAATGTGTTGTGGAATTTTTTCTCCCCTTCACCCTACTTTATTCTCTCCAGCTATACCAGTATCCCCATCCAGCAGGTTTACCTGCTTCTCCTTCCTGGATGTCTCTGAGTGAGACGGGGCTTGTGTAGATCTTAATGGCATCCTATGAGATGGTGCTGGTCACTGATTCTGCATGCTAAGGGGGTTATTAAAACCTACCCTTATTTCCTCACCCCCAACCCCTGGGTTTGTTAGCAAGGATGTGAGATACTCCCCTCAGGGAGCATTTCCAACCAATACCCCCCCCCCCCAATGGGCATGCTCATCCCTCCCTACTACCAGCCCAGATGCCCGAGCTCCTAATCACACTCAGGTCACCTGGGCCATACTTAGGGCTTTATCCCTCTATGTCACAGCTCTTGCTGAAGTGATGATCGCCTTGAGATACATCGAATGTATTGGTGGAAACATTTTTTTTATCATATTTGAGTTGGTAAGCTGAAAGTTTAGATCTCTGGGGTTGACCATAGTAGCCACATTATTGACTTAGAATCTTGTTTCCAGTTTCTGATTTCCTGTAGGTGGTAGTCTAGTAAAAGGAAATTAATATTTATGTGACAAAAGGAGAATGACAAAAAATTATTAAGCTGCACGTGTGTGTGTGTGTGTGTGTGTGTGTGTGTGTGTGTGTGTGTGTGTGTGTGTGTGTGTGTGTGTGTGTGTGTGTGTGTGTGTGTGCCTGTAAATGCATGTCAGTGTTGCTAATGGGTGGTGATACCGTATTACCCTGCTATGCAGTTGCAAGCCTAACAATTTATGTTTTGACCTATTATTTCATTTTGTGAAGTTAACAGGCAACCAGCCAAGATACCTATCATTGAATAGACTGCTGGGCACCTTAGTGACTACTGGATAAAAAGCTACAGAGACTGACAATATCATAAATTGTCACATGCAAGTCTCAGCATCTTCAGACTGTAGGAATTTGTTGAAACTAATGCAGATCGCTGCTAACGAACTCTGTGTAAGACTTAACTACTCTGAATAGTAAGTCTGTCACAGGTCATCTAACTTTTGACCTCAGGCATACAAGTAATGACTCAGTCACTCTTTAATAGAATGCACTGGCTTTTCTGTCTAGTATTAGCCATATCATCAGAAGCCTTCTACAGCCAGTATGTCAGTACAATGCCATTATGAACCATAAATAGAATATACTGGCAAGAAATAAAAAGCACTAACGTAAATATAAAAGCACGGCACATAAATATAATTTGTTCTCATAACACAGTGAAAATTAAACAGAAAAAATGTAGCAGTTGCATAACTTGACCATAAAGATTTTTTCTCAACAATGTGTAGCAATAACCTTTGCAACTCTGTAACTTCTTTGTTTTGTAGCAAACCATCCTAAAGGCAGGGATGCTGTTCACTTCGACATTTAGGATATTACGTGTCAGTGTTGTGACTAGGGTGTAGTCACACAATAACCTCTAAATTGTTAGAAGGCTGCAGATGGGACAAGCAAATGCAAGTGTAAATTGTAGCTTCTCTGCATTACAAGTAGCAACATTTAGAAACAGCAAAATGTGCTTCCAGATAATAACTGAAATAATTGTTTTGTAAACATACTGGTGCAAGTGCCTAGTCTTTATCTGCTGCTTGTTTGTTAAAGTAAACTTCTGTTGACAACCCATCCTCAAACATATCTTGTTAAACTATAACTTACCTGCTTCTATTGACTACCCATCCACATCCATATCTTGTTAAACTATAACTTACCTACTTTTATTGACTTCCCATCCTCAGCCATATTTTGTTAAACTATAACTTGCCTACTTCTATTGACTACCCATCCTCATCCATATCTTGTTAAACTATAACTTACCTACTTCTATTGACTACCCACCCTCGTCCATGTCTTGTTAAATATAACTTACCTACTTCTATTGACTACCCATCCTCATCCATGTCTTGTTAAACTATAACTTACCTACTTCTATTGACTACCCATCCTCATCCATATCTTGTTAAACCATAACTTACCTACTTCTATTGACTACCCATCCTCAGCCATATCTTGTTACACTATAACCTGTCTACTTCTATTGACTACCCATCCTTATCCATACCTTGTTAAACTATAACTTACTTACTTCTATTGACTACCCATCCTCAGTCATATCTTTTTACAGCCTTGCATCAGCATCAAGTGTTCTTATGCAGAACCCAGTCCATAGCAAGGTGCAAGTCTCATCCTGAAGCCAAATACAAACTTTCTGCCTTCATGCATGCTGTGGACTGCACTTAATTCACCACAATGGGATTATGTAAGAAGCTCTTCTTTTACATATTTATAAGTACCCAAGAACAAGCTTTGACAGTTTTATGTTAAACACCTCTTCAATCTCAAGCAACCTAGTCACAGGCTCCTGGCCACTTTGCTTTTTGTCTGAGACTGGTACAGCTCTATCTGTCTTTTATTAAAAACAGCAAATCGATTATTCAAAATTTGTCAAAGCACCTTACCCATGACCATTGATGCACCACACAAGCAATAATGCCTGACAGGATGTGTGTTAATGTGCACTTACTCTGCTTTCATGCATGCATTCACGCACACATGCAGACAGAAACACACACACACTCAATCGATTGCTCTCTCTCTCTCTCTCTCTCTCTCACACACTCTCATACATGCAGACAGCCTCTCACACAGGCTTTTTTCTTCTTTTTTATTTTACACTCGCTAATCAGCAAAAGAGCTGCTTAGTGAGTGTAAAATAATGGCTCACTCGTAGGGTTGCCACCTTTTCAAATGCCCATTCAGAAATGTCTGATTTTGCAGGACAAGTCATACCCATGACCAGTACAAAGGACAGAGTTTCACTTTTTAGCCAAAATAAAAGCATATTTTTGTAGCATTTGAGTTGCTTGTGCTAATTCATGTAACATTTAAATATTTCAGATTCAAAATAACTGTTTTATGCAATGATTAAAGAAAACATAGGAAACATTTTTGCCCTAAAATCAAAGGACATTTGCCATTTTTTCAATTTTTTCACAGGACACAACTGCCCAAAGAGGGACTGTCCCTTGCAAAGTGGGACAGGTGGTAACCCTACTCACTCGCTCTCACTTTCACTGACACACATGCATATACTGACACTCAGGCACACACACATACCTTTTTTTGTTGTATTTTTTTTCACATTTTACACTTGCTAAACAGCAAAACCGCTGTTTAGTAATCATAAAATAATGGTGGCCATTTTGTTTTCTCAGTCGAAGCTCCACGGCGGCTTGATAAGCTGCCGTGAAGAAGCAAACTCATTTTCCTCAGCAGGCATTACTTGTACATTAATACCCTGCTGGAGAATGGTTGTTCTCCAATCAGGGTACTGATTTACAGTAAGCCCATTCTCTAAAGGATGTTAAGTCATGTACCACACTTAAATAATCAGTTCAGCACATTGTAAATCATTTTTCATCGCTGTCATTTAACCACACTTATATAACCAGTTCAGCACATTGTAAATCCATTTTCCATCACAGTCATCATTTTGCATCAAGTCATTGTTATATTTAATAAAAACACAAAGGCATTGGGGGGATTAAATGGCCACAGCCATGTATTTATTGCCATTTACTGCTAATGACCCTTACTGATTTAAGCCAATTATTCTGAGATGTGCCCAAGACAGGAATTTCAGGGAGGCTATTTCTTTACTTCATAACAGTCCAAATAAAAAATTCCATGAATACAGCAGCACGGCTCAGGCTGAATAAAACTTTAATGTTGACAAAGATACACAAAGAAAACGCAAAATAAGTCAGTAAGCACTTTCACATGGATCTACCATGCATCCTCAGACTGTTATAATATCACCCACATTAATCATCTATTTCAAATAAAATCCTTCTGCAGGTTCTAGCAATCATTAAATCAATTGTCTTAGCAACAACTCATACCAATTGACATCCACATCTTTCACTTAAAAACTGACTAAAAAAACTAAGCACATAGAACCAAGAACATTTTAAGTAGCTATAAAATCAAACTATAAATACTTATATAACTTAGTCACACTTTTATGTTATATTAAAAATATAGAATAAGAATAATCAGAATATTATTAACACTTAATTGATGTATCAGTTTCCTATCTTTTAGAAAAGGTTTCAGACTGATGGAATCATTTAACCCAAACTTTTATCGGCTTGTAGCCATATTATCCATTTTTGTTCAGCTTTTTCAGTAGTGTTTTTAATATCTCTCATCCTTATATCTGGGTGTATAACTGGCATCACAGTAAAATTAAATACATGTTTCTTTCCTGCCTGTATAGTATGTTTAGCCAATGCACTCCTTGTATCTTCTATTCGTGTATAATACAAATGCTCTCTAATTCTATATTTTAACTGTCGGTTAGTTTTTCCTAAGTAAAACTTAGGACATTGCGTGCAGCGGGCTAGATAAAAAACATTACATGTACTACAATTGGCAGACCATGAAAACTTGAATTCTCTCAATGTCTCAGGATGAATAAAAACTTGAGCTTCATGTATATAGCTAGAATAATTGCACCTACTACAACTATATGTACCTGTTCTACTCTGCCTGACATTATTCACTGGTGCTTTTATCTTATCACATAAACGTCTTTTGAGTGATCTCATGTTCTTATATGTGACTGCTGGTTTATCACCTACCATGTCCTTCACCTTCTCATTGATAGTTAAAATATGCCAGTTTCTATTCAAAATATCCATAATTGCTTTATTATCTGAGTTGTAGGGAATACATACCCTGCATTTATTATAATCAAAACTTCTCTTGTTCTTCTCCCTTTGAGTGGATCCATGCAAAAAATATGGTTGTCCAATTCCCTGCCTTTGTTTTCTAAGATCCTCAATGATTTCTTGACATTAATCTATGCTATATCCTCTTTGTGAAAATAAAGCCTGCACCTCTTTTTCTTGTTCAGAGTAGATAGTATCATCTTTGGTTAACCTGGATATCTGTAAAGTTTGCCCTCTCAGTATATTTTTAAAAATGTGTTGAGGGTGCATACTACTTCTTTCAAGTAAATTATTTCTCTTACACTTTTTCTTAAAGGGCATAGTCTTTAGCCGCCATCAACTAACATAAGTTTGATATCTAAAAAATCTATCTCAATGGTTGCTTTATGTAGAGTAAATTTTTAAAAGGATGTCATCCCCTGTAGATATTCTACATACTCTATAAGGTTGAATTCTGAATCTCTCCATATGAAAAAAATATCGTCCACAAAACGATAATAACTTGATATGTATCTAGCATACTGCTCATTTGTGTGTGCCAAGGTTTCCTCCCAGTGTGCCATCACAATGTTGGCATAAGTGTTGGCTAATGGAGTGCCCATGGCTACCCCAGCTTGTTGCTGATAAACAACCCCATTGTACATCTTCTTCTTCTTTCGGCTTTTCCCTGTTAGGGGTCGCCAAAGTGGATCACCTGTCTGCTCATGATTGGCAGTGGAGTTTTTACAGTGTCGAGTTGCCAGCCCAGCACAAACCTTCAACAGAAGGCACACACACTCACACCTAGGGCCAATTTAGAGTGCCCAATACACCTACAGTATGTCTTTGGGATGTGGGAGGAAACCGGAGCACCTGGAGGAAACCCACGTGACCACAGTGAGGACATGCAGACTCCGCACAGAGGGCACCCCAGCCGAGGATCAAACCGGAGAACCTCTTGCTGTGAAGTGGCAACGCTAACCACTGCACCACCATGGCCGCCCTAAACAACCCCATCGTACATAAAGATATTATTTAGCAAAACTAACTCCATCAACATACACTGTGTGTTGATATCATTCCTGTTAAAACTACTATGTCGGCTCAAAAATTCTCTCATATATTCTATCCCAATATCACTGGGTATGCAAGGGAATAGAGATCAAACATCTAGGGTGACAAAAATCACAGTTTGTTGAAGTGGATGAACCTCTAAGTCTCTATACAATGATATCAAAAAATTCTCTGTATCTAATAATACAGTCTGTATATTAATTAACAAAGGATGTAATGTTTTTTTTCCAAATAGATGGAAATAGGTTCAGTCAACCAACCATTGCCCGATACTATCGGTCATTATGGTGGATCAATAATTGATTTATGTACCTTAGGATATCCTTTAAAAATAGGGATAACAGGTGTCTCAATGAAAAAATATTCATATAGCTCTTTAGTAATATATCTACATGCCAAACAATCCATAAGTTCATTAAGTACTCCAGATATAATATTTTTTACTTCTGCTATTACTATTCTACAATATGTATTGGTATCTGCCAACAAAAGTTTCAAAGCTCTGTCATAATCTAAACTATTGATTATGACTAGTCCTCCACCCTTGTCGGCTGGGCATATTTCAATGTATTGATTGCTCTCTAACTCATTGAGAGCTATATGTTCTTCAGCTGATAGATTATAAAATCTCTTCTTATTAAAATTATCACAAGAATTGTATAAATCAACTAAGTCACGCTCACATGCTTTCAAAAATGTTTCTACATGTGTGTCAAAATTAGGCACAAAAGTACTTTGTTTTCTAAAATTAAAACACCGTTCAGTTTGTGGAAACAACATTTTCGACATTATATTTCTGCAAAACATTTTTAAATCAACTACAATGTCACAAAAATTACTCCTATCCACTGGAATAAAAGAGAGTCCCTTACTTAGTATTGTCAGCTGATGTTCTAACAACACAACGTCTGAAAGGTTATAGACTAAGTGGTCTTCTGTGTCCAAAATCTCTTCATAGTCTGGACATTGTTGTGTTAGCTCGAGCATTTGAATCAAATTTTCGGCCTCGGCTCTCCAATCTCATTCTCTCTTTCTGGTTGGTTATAGGCAGTGAGAAAGTTAAAAAACTTGTATTCCCAGAATGTTTAGAATCTTCTTTAGGTCTTACTACTGGTTCATTATGGACTTCATTAACAGAAGTCCTCTTTTCTTCTTGATGTATTAATGCCTGCACTTCAACAGTTCTCTTTACTGTCTCTGTCATTTTCACTGAAGGTGCTGCACTTCCTGTGTTCGTATGCCCTCACTTCTGTATTACTATGGATCACTGTCTCTTGCATATTAGCATTGACATGGTTACCAAACATATTGTTGTTATCGCGTTTTCTCGGCCAAGAGAAGACATTGCCTAATTTAAATTCTCTAATGTCTCTCTCCAGTTTTGCAATCTTTTGAGTCTGTAATTTTTTGTCTAGCAAGGAAGCATCTGAAACTGTCTCTTCTATGACTTTATCGGCAATCTGATGTATAAACCGCTCATATAGAGAATGCTTCAGCGCATCCAGTTCTTTCAGTAAGTCTCTTTCCAGACCTACTGTATGCTCTATTAACATTTTCATATAGCTGAAGCTTGTCTCCATATTGAGCTGCTGCCATTTCAACAACAGTTCTGGATAAAGTTGCCGTATGTCGGCATCTTCACAATTCTTAGTCTATGAGGAATCACTTTAAAATGGAGGCAGGCCTCAAAATGCTTTCTTTGCCACTATCTTTTTAACTTAATTAAGCCATCTTCAAGTTCTCTACACATTTTTATATATTCTTGCAAGTCATAATCAACATTGCCACTATCACCGATCCCATTGCTTAGTTCCAAAAATAACAATGGGTTGGTGTCAATATTTATAAACTTCGAAAACAAGTTACTGTCTTTTGTAGAATTGTACCTGTTTGGATTAAGATCCAATTCAATGTCTCTCTCTGCAGCCATGCTCCCTGGTGGTGCAAAAACAAGCACAAGTAGAAAAAGAAATGTCACAGCCAGGAATAAAGCCTCTTCTTGTCAGTTTATAAGTATCCAAATAAAAAATTCTATGAATACAGCAGCATGGCTCAGGCTGAATAAAACTTTAATGTTGACAAAGACGCACAAAGAAAATGCATAATAAGTCAGTAAGCGCTTTCACATGGATCTACCATCCATCCTCATACTGTCATAATATCACCCACATTAATCATCTATTTAAAATAAAATCATTCTGAATGTTCTAGCAATCATTAAATCAATTGTCTTAGCAACAACTCATACCAATTGACATCCACATATTTCACTTAAAAACTGAATAAAAATCTAAGTACATAGAACCAAGAATATTTTAAGTATCTATAAAATCAAACTATAAATACTTATATAACTTACTCACACTTTTATGTTATATAAAAAATACAGAATAAGAATAATCAGAATATTATTAACATTTAATTGCTGTATCAGTTTCCTATCATTTAGAAAAGGTTTCAGACTGATGGAATCATTTAACCCAAAACTTGTATCCGGTTGTAGCCGTATTATCCATTTGTGTTCAACTTTTTCAGTAGTGTTTTTAATATCTCTCATCCTTATATCTGGGTGTATAACTGGCATCACAGTAAAATTAAATACATGTTTCTTTCCTGCCTGTATAGTATGTTTAGCCAATGCACTCCTTGTATCTTCTATTCGTGTATAATACAAATGATCTCTAATTCTATATTTTAACTGTCGGTTAGTTTTTCCTAAGTAAAACTTAGGACATTGTGTGCAGTGGGCTAGATAGACAACATTACATGTACTACAATTGGCAGAGCATGAAAACTTGAATTCTCTCAATGTCTCAGGATGAATAAAAACTTGAGCTTCATGTATATAGCTACAATAATTGCACCTACTACAACTATATGTACCTGTTCTACTCTGCCTGACATAATTCACTGGTGCTTTTATCTTATCACATAAACGTCTTTTGAGTGATCTCATGTTCTTATATGTGACTGCTGGTTTATCACCTACCATGTCCTTCACCTTCTCATTGATAGTTAAAATATGCCAGTTTCTATTCAAAATATCCATAATTGCTTTATTATCTGAGTTGTAGGGAATACATACCCTGCATTTATTATAATCAAAACTTCTCTTGTTCTTCTCCCTTTGAGTGGATCCATGCAAAAAATATGGTTGTCCAATCCCCTGCTTTTGTTCTCTAACATCCTCAATGATTTCTTGACATATATTTATGCTATATCCTCTTTGTGAAAATAAAGCCTGCACCTCTTGTTCTTGTTCAGAGTGAATAGTATCATCATTGGTTAACCTGGATATCTGTAAAGTTTGCCCTCTCAGTATATTTTTAAAAATGTGTTGAGGGTGCATACTACTTCTTTCAAGTAAATTATTACTCTTACACTTTTTCTTAAAGGACATAGTCTTTAGCCGCCATCAACTAACATAAGTTCGTCATCTAAAAAATCTGTCTCAATGATTGATTAATCTTACTCTCAGCATAACAATTTTTTTCAATTCCTCTGGTCCACCTTTCAATCTGACAAGGAACCATTGCCGGAATGATAAGTCTCCTGGCAACAATCCCTGGGGACTGTTTGGCTTGTTGAAGGTCCAGCTAAAGAGTCCTGAGACACCTCCTTCACTTACCTTGGCCTCCCTTACCTTTCCTGCCTTCCGCTTACATGCCTGCAACAACCTAGCCTAGCCTGTTTATCTCATCCAGATGAGAAGACGAAAACCTGAAAACCCAGTGGGAAAAAACAGGAAATTCCTCCTCACCCCCTAAATTCAATCACCTTTGCAGGTTACTGGGTCCCTTAACTACCTTTCAGCTGACCCTAAACTGACTGGCAACTTCCCACTGCTTTTACAAGGGGGTGGTTTGGATGGGGAAAGCTGCCAAGGCAGAGATCAAAAAGACTGATTTGCTTTGTTTTCAGCCTTTTCAATACTACACAGGAACAGCTCATCCCACCTTAACCCCTGACCTGTCCTGTCTCTACCTGTTCCTCCACCCCCTCCCCAAAACCTGAGTCCGAGCTGATCTGCCTCGAACAAATGATGACTTGCTGCAACCTGGCTAGCCAGCCATTGTTTCCCACAAATCCCTATCATACTCTTTATAGCACTCACAGCTTAGGTGACTTTCAGCAGTAGCAGCAAGCTAATTGGTCTCTGGATCTACCTATTGTTATGTCAAAAATACAAGGCTCAGTGTTCAGTCCTTGAGTTTGGCGTTCAGTTGAACACTGGCAAAGCCAGCTAATCACTTCCTCCCCATCCACACCTTCATCCAGGGGTCATCTGCCTTAAACAATCTAATAAAAATCTCTCCTGTACCTTATACAGGCAATTAGAAACAAATATTAAATGTCATTATTCTTTCTACTTCCTCTCTTACACATATCTTTGGGTAACTCTTGCAGCCTAATTACTACTTTGCTGATCTGCTGCACTCCACTGCCTCACATATACTTCAACTACCCATATCCCAAAGGGGTCAGTCTTACACCACCCTTACTTTACCGCCCAGTATTTATTTTATCTGTAGACAGGTGCTCTTTCCATCAGGTATCAAAAATTGCAGACTGACATTTGACTAACAAACCATAAAATGTTGTATCCTCAGGAATTTTACCTGACTGTATTTGTGATCATCACCCTGTTTTTGACTTCTGGGAACTGTATTAGACACCAAGACCACAAAGCTTCACTACCATTTATGGCATTAGAATCACTGACCTAACATTCTACCAGAAGCAAACAGGGGGTGTATCATAAAACTACCTATAGTAGATAAAAGGTTCCAGATGCCACATCAACACCAGTAAGAATGTCATTGTGATGAAAATATGCTGTCCAACAGTCTAAAGCAATATGTACATGACAGGTTTATTTATTTATTTATTTGTTTATTTGTTTATTTGTTGTGGACAAACTCTACATCACCAAGAACTGCTTTCTAAATATAATGAACTTTGAGGCTGATGCATCTTGGGGGAAGATGATTTCCCCCAGTTAGCAACCACATTTGAACAACATAAACAATCTGACAATGTATGCATGCGCAAAGACTTGATTCTCGAACTGCTGTACTACTTTCACATATTATGAGGCCCTATTATGAGGCCATAAAGTACTTCAGGGATACCTTTCTGAATATCCTAAATGTGCTGCCTCCTAACAGAAAGCCAAGAGTATGTGAAAAGGAAAACCATTGATCATACCCCATCAACACTTAAACAAATGATAACAGTGAGAAATAAACAATGAGCATATTGTCATGACAACAAAATGGAGTCTAATAATGGCAGCCACAAGTAACTTTGGAACCATTGTAAGTCTGAATGTAGAGAACTGGAAAAAAACACAAATTCATTTGACCTGCAAGGCAAAATAATTGATGCCCAAAATTAGTTCTGGGAAAGCAGCAATCAGCTTCTAAACAATTCAACCTTCACCCAATTTATCCAGAATGACAAATTCACTAGTTCTCTTTTCTAAGTTTGTTTTCACACTGAGAGAGCTGAAATTAGGCTGTTAGTGTATATCCATCTTGGAAGTCTTCACAAAACTGCATTGATTCGTATCCATCAGTTTTGGCAACACCTTTGGCATTCTTTTAGTTAGTGTAGATGAAAACACTTTTTATAATCATAGTTTCATAGATACAGAAGATGTAATAAGGGATCTGGGGACCCAAGTAGATAGTAATCTCACCTTTGATAATCACATTGCCAAAGTGGTTAGAAAATCTTTCTACATGGCCCACCTAATCACAAAAGGGTTCACATCCAGATCAAAAGAGGTCATTGTGTCCCTCTACTCATCACTCATCAGACCCATCATAGAGTACAACGCCTCATTTGGTATGTACCTTACAAGACACCTGCAACAACTGGAAAGACCACAGAAGTACCTCACCAAGAGGATCACTGGCCTCAAACAGATGCCCTATGCAGCTCGACTGAAGAAACTCCAGCTGTACTCGGTTGCATACCGCCTACTCAGAGGTGATCTCTGCCTGACATACAAGGCCATGTCCAACCCAGAATTGATGGACATGCTCCACCTAAAGAAAACCTTATCCCCTCCAGCCACACACTCTAGGGATCTAAACCTCACCACAACAATAAATAGAACGTGCTGGAGGGATAGATTCCTGTCCCAGAGACTTCACATGCTTTGGAACAAGATCCCAATCTACATTAGGCAGAGCTCCTCGCTAACACTCTTCAAAAGAAACTTTGACGAGTGGATGCGAAACAAAAAGTTTACCCTGGGGATCACTTCAGTGGCTCTGCTGGACAGAGGTACAGGGAACTATTCTAAGGGGGTGGCGAAAGCCAACACATTCTGGCTAGGCTTATAAATGCCTTTGGGCAGATAGCCTAGTACCTACCTATGAACCTATGAACAATGAGGTAGCAGATGATGACCAAGCTAAATATCAAACAGAAGTGTTTAGAGCACTTTTTAAAATGTATACACTTGTTTCATCACAGCTCCAACCAACTGCCATGGTGTGGGAGGCACATGGTCAAGAGATGTTCACATCCAAATTGGTCTCCTACTAGGCTATACATCACTGCTGGGGACACAAGTTCCATCTCAGTACTGGTAGTTAGCGAGTACTTTAAGATCAATATATCCCTACATATACCTGTATATTATGTTTTATAAAGAAAAGAAGGGAGTTGTGTATCAATCTATATTAAAAATATACTATACTCTTCATCAAGCAATAAAGGGATGAAATATGAGTTCTTAATTGTAAATTTAAACTGAAAGTATAACACCATTAAGGTGGGTCTTTACTACACGCACCCTAAATCAAAATAAAAGGGAGTTGAAGGAATTCTGTAGTACTCATACCGGTTTCAGAACAATTATGACATTAATGCAGAGGATTTTAATGACCCAGATGTCAACCAGGCATCTTTGTCTACTAGTACTGACTCAGCATTGGACATGGTGTGGTTAGGTAAAACCTATGGCTATTGTCAAATAGTAACTGAACCAACTAGAAAGGACAGTATCCTGGATGCAATCTGGGTAAAGGAAAATATCAGTGTATCTGATTGTTGTCTTGAACCTGAACTGTTGGGATCTGATCATTTTGGTCTCAGCTGGGAATGTCTAGAGTTCCATTCACTGGGTCTAACCCAGCCCACTCTCCAAGGACAGCTTTCTACAGAGCTGGTTTTACAAAAAAGTTAATCACATAATAAGGGACTGGAAATGAAAAAAAATATCAAATGATCATATAACATCCTGCCTGTCTGCTACATTTGATCCTTTACTATTTGTATACAGGTCACATTGTTCTACTGCAGATGCCATAGCCATAACACTTCATCACACTTTGGACCACCTGGAAAATAAGGACTGTTACGTGCGCATGCTGTTCATAGACTTCAGCTTGGCCTTCAACATGGTTATTCCACAATAACTGCTGTCTAAGTAGAGTAAACTGAGCATAAAAAAACACAATATGCAACTGGATCCTCAGCTTCCTAACTGAAATGCCACAAATAGTTTGAGCTGGAAAGCATCACGCAAACAGCATCACCCTAAACACGGGGGTCCCACAAGGTTACGTACTCAGTCCACTTCTTTTCACAGTTCTAACACATGACTGCACAGCTATGCATCAGTCAAATAGAATAATCAAATCTGCAGATGACACCACAGTAACTGGCCTTATCAAGAAGGAAGATAAGGGGGTATACAGGAAAGAAGTGAGCTAACTCATTCATTGGTGCAATAACAACAACTTAGCACTAAATGTTGAGAAAACCAAGGAAATCATCATCGATTTAGGAAAAAGAAAAAGCCGCACACCCCTATCATCATTGATGATGCCACAATGGAGAGAGTAAATAGTACCAAATTCCTAGGGGCACATATCTTGCAAGACCTAAGTTGGGCCACAAACACTCCCTACCTTATAAAGAGAGCCCAATGATATCTCCACCTCTTTAGGAGACTTCGTAGAGCTAACCTCCCCCCACAGGTCCTACACACCTTCTACAGAACCACAATTGAGAGTGTACTGACAAACAACATCATTGCCTGGTACAGAAATTGCTCTCGAGCTGATTGGAAGGTACTGGATAAGATTGGTAAACAGGCCACAAAAATCACTGGATCCAACCTTCAATCCCTACATGACATATATTCACACAGATAGTATGGCAGAGTCCAAAAACTATTGAGGAATATACACCATCCGGCTCATGGACTGTTCAAACTCCTGTCAACAAGGAAGCACTCCAGAAGCATTAGATGCAGGACATCCAGATTCCAAAATAGCATCTTCCCACATGCTATCAGACTGCTGAATAACAAACCCATAGCCTAATGTGTTACATGGGTAAAACACTATCTGTGTGCAATATGTCATTGTTATTTACATAAACTCTCTGAATGGCTCACTTCATACATCTCTATCTGCCCTAGGAAAACTATGAACTGTAAGATTATGGTATGTATTGGTGGTGGGTGGGTTTACGTGTGCCTCTCTTATTTATTATAGTATTGTTTTTTGCATATCATTATATTTCTACTGAGTCTATTCCTGCTGCTATATTCATTGTTTTTCTGATGTAAATAAAGCTTTCAATTTTTTTTACTTTATTTACTTTTTTGTATCTTATTTTTTATATTTTATTTTTATTTTTATTTTATTTAATTTAACATTTTTATTAATTTAATCTATTTACCTTCTGTAAAATGTCATTCATATGGTACGAGCCTGAGTATCGAAATTCCTTTAAGCCCCCCACCAAGCATTTATCCAATGTACAGGTAAAGCTTATTGGTCTGCCGTTAATTACTGAGGCAACATCTTCCCTCCTATAAACTGAAACAAATGTCTGGGACATGAACTGCATTTAGGGATGCTTGGAAAAGAAACCAATTAACATCCTGAACTACTTTATAACATATTTGACAAAAAGAAGCGATTTAACCCATATGGACCTGCTGCCATAGAGGGTTTGACAACCCTTAAGGCCTTATTTAAGATAATTTGAGGACATAGATCTTGTAAATTTATAAAAAATAAATAAAAACAACAAAATAAACACTGAAAAGCTTCTCATGCCCCAGTGTTAAATGAACATATAAGTATTCAGCCTTGGATAAATCTAAAGTCAAGGGAAGTTAAATGACACTTTACACGATATTTATCACCACCTTTTGCATTCTCACATTATTTGATATTATATGGAGGGTAGAAAAAAATGATGGATACCTCATAACGGTAAGCTGCACAAAACCAAACTTTCAACAAATAAAAAACACGCAAGGTGCAATTCCACAGCTGATGAAAAATGAAACTCCAAAGTCAAATAAAGTCAGAGAGTTTAATAAAAAAGAGATGAGCGCTTTCACAATTTAAGCAATTGCTTCTTCAGATCACACAAAAAAAACCTAAACAAACACAGGTTTAAATACCCCATCAATTAACAATAATTAATCATGTGATATGTAAAATAAGAGTGCTCAAGGAGAGAACTATTAAAAAAAAATCCACAGTAAAAAAAAAATCATCATAAAATATATGATGTAAGCTTTTATAAAATATATAATGTAAGCTTTTATAAAACTTCTTAATGTTATAAACTCTTATGAACTGAATAATCTGAAAATCTAAACATGTTTGCATAGGTTCATAGGTTAGTACTAGGCTATCGGCCCTAGGGCCTATGCAAGCCTAGCCATAACAATTCCCTGGATATTTCTTCCCACAATATTTACTTCTCTGGACCCCTGTCTAGCAGGGCAACTGACATGATCCCCGGGGTGAATTTCCTATCTCCCATCCAATCATCAAGGTTCCTTTTGAAGAGGGCCAAGGAGGCGCTCTGCTTGACATGTATGGGCAGTCTACTCCAGAGTATGGGGCGTCTCTGGGTCAGGAACCTATCCCTCCAGCATGTTTTGTTAATTGTGATGACAAGGTTTAGATCCCTGGAGCGTGTGGCTCTGACGGATTGTGATTTCTTTAAATGGAGCATGTCCAACAGCTCAGGGTTTGACATGGCCTTGTATGTTAAGCAGAGATCACCTCTGAGTAGACAATATGCCACCGAGTATAGCTGGAGTTTTTTTAGACAGTCAGCATATGTCATCTGCTTTAGGCCTGTGATTCTTTTAGTGAGGTATTTCTGTGGCCTTTCCAGCTGTTGCAGATGTCTTGTGAGGTACATACCAAACGGGGCATTATACTCTATAATGGGTCTAATGAGAGATGAGTACAGTGGGACAATGACCTCCTTTTTTCTGGATGAAAAGCCCTTAGTGATGAGGTGTGCCACATAGAAGTATTTCCTGACTGTTGTGGCAATGTGGTTATCGAAAGTGAGACCACTGTCCACCTGTGTCCCTAAGTCTCTCATCACACTTTCAATGTTTAGTGTCCCGCCACCTATGTGGTAATTCATGGATACATGTTTTTTTCCAAAGGGGATAACTATACATTTCTTGGCATTAAGCTTGAGCCCATGGCTCTGGTACCAAGCATCTGTTTCTGTAAGGCCCTTTTGTAGAATATCCACATAATCTGGGGATTCAATAATGGCTCCCATTTTGCAGTCATCTGCGAACTTTGTTAGCCAGAGTCCCTTAGTGTTGGCCTGTACTTCAGAGAAGTAAATGCCAAACAAGAGTGGTCCCAGGACTGAACCCTGAGGTACTCCACTTGCCACTTGTCTGGAGCTGAATTTGGAGACAGCTACTTTTACAGTCTGGGTTCTGTCAGTAAGCCAGTTAGCAACCCATCGAGTGACGTAGGGATTTATACCCAGCTTAGTAAGTTTATGTATGATTCCAGAGTGGGGGATGATGTCAAAGGCCTTGGCGAGGTCCAGATAGGCTGTGTCGCCTTATCCTCATCCACAGCTCTGGAGACTGATTCGCAGAAGTCAATCAGATTCAGTAGACAAGATCAGCCCTTCACAAACCCAAACTGGGTGGGGTCCAGTGTTTGAATGTTGCTAATGTCTTTGTTTATAAGTTCCATGATAATGCGTTCCATGCCCTTGCTGATGGGATGGTAGTTCCTGGGATACAATGCGGATCCTCCCTTGTGGAGCAGGATAACTGTAGCTGTGCGCCACTCAGTGGGCACAAAGCCTGAGGTGAGGCTATGATTAAACATAACACTTAGGCGAGGTGCCAGTTCATTTTGTAGTTCATGTAGTACACAGCCTGGGATGTCATCTGGTCCCATGGATGCTGTATTCTTAGCTTTGGAGAGTGCGGATTCTACCTGTGTGGCTGTGATTATCGGAATTTGGCAATCTTTTGGTATTGAGATGGGCCCTTTAGTGGGTGAGAGGGGGTGAAGTTGGTACTAAATCGATCTGCCAGGATATTGGCAATATCCTTGGGATCAGTATATTTAATGCCATTCTGTTGTAGCTCAGAGCCAATCTGAGCACTGCCATTTAGATTCTTGACATAATTATAGAATGCCTTGTGGTTGTCTTTGGAATCTTTGGCAATTTTATTTTTGTAACTAGCTTTTGAGGATTTTATGAGGGATCTCAGCTTTTTACTGAGGCTGGTGAGGAAGTTTTTAGCATCCTGGGATTTTCCTCTTTTCTGCAACAGTTTCTTCCTTCTGTTGTATAGTTTGTTTATAGCAGGGGACCACCAGATTGGCTTCTTTTTTTTTGGAGAAGAGTATCTTGGCTCTATTTGGGATGGCACGATTCATGCACGAGTGGATGTGCTCGTACAGTGCCTTAGTGTAGGATTCTGCAGTGGAACTTCCAGATCCCGTCTGCGTGGGTGTTATGAAGTTTGTCACTTTTGACTTCAGTAGCATGAAGTTGGCTTTGGAGAAGTTGTTTATGGAGGTTTCCTTACTGGGGGGTGGGGGTGGGATGTGGATGTCAAAGGTGATTTGCTTATGGTCAGACCTGACCAATGAGGGGGTGACCACTGGTGTGGAGCATCTATCTCCCATGTTGGTAATGACCAGCTCTAGGATATTGGAGCCCCTGGTGGGACAATGGATTAGTTGATCCAGGGCATTGGAATTTATGAATTCCAAGAACTGTTGGGAAAAGGAGTTGGTACCTGAGTAGTTTTCCCAATTAATGGAAGGGTAGTTGTAATCACCCAGTATTAGGGTGTTTGGTTGTATCTTAATATTTTCCAGTATGTTTAGAAAGGTGTAGTGAGAATCTTGGGGCATGGTGGGGGATCTGCAGTAAGCTACAATTTGGATTGCAGTCTTACCTAGTGTTAGTTGCACCTGGAGAATTTCAGATGCATTGTGTTGGGCAACTAGCCTGGAGGTGTGAATATCCTTGGTGAATATGGACACTCCTCCACCTTTAGTGTTTCAGTCTTGGTTTTTTGGCCGAAAAGTGTGGAAAGAATTGTAGCCTGGTATTGCAGGGATGGTCTCTGGGGCCTTGAACCAGGTCTCAGTTACTGCACAGATATTGATGTTCTCCATTTTTAGGAGTGCCTTGAGAGAGTGCATTTTGAGGTTTAGACTTCTAGCATTGAGTAGCATTACCTTCAGATTTTGCATGCTTGTATCTGTTACAGTGGTGGTTTTATCCTTTGAACCTTGCCTAAAAAAGGCACTTTAGGGGTGGCAAGAGCTTTAGCCAGTAACCTGAATCCCAGGGGTGACAGGTGCAGACCATCTCTGGCAAAGCATCATGGTTTGTCGATCATGTCTTCCCAGGCAGACAAATACTGGATCCCCTTTGAATGACACCAGAAGCCTAGCCAATTGTTGAAGTCAATCATTTTGTCCTTATACTGTGGTATCATTCTGTGTGAAGGCAGGGTGCTACTCAGGGCTAGGGTCATACCTGCCTGGGTCACATGATCCAAGAGCTTTTTGTCTCTTTTCATGTCGTCCAGGGAGGTACGTCTCAAGTCATTCACTCCAGCATGGACAATGACAGAGTCGTATTTGTACTTGTTGTGGAGTGACTTGAGTGCATGCGTTATGTGGTGGATCCTGGCACCCGACAGGCAGCTGACTGTAATTTTCTCCTTGTTCAGCCTGGTGAGTGGGACATCAGTGTGCCTGACTATAGAGTCACCTATGACTAAAGTGTTGGGTACATTGTCTTGCCTTAGGGGCTGTTGTTGGGTGGCACACTGGTGTTGTGAGCTATGTGTCACTTTGGTTGTGACTGGTGTTTGCGTTTTGGCTTCGGAGGTCCTTGTTGCTTGGGCAGGTTAATGTTAAGGGCCTCCACATATGAGGGTTTAGTGTTGCTATGTGTGGGTGTTGATGGTGTGGGTTTTGAAGGGCTATGAGTTGCTTGAGGTGTAATGCAGGTGTTAACCTTCTCCTCTTGACTGTCTAGCACAATCTTGGCCAGAGAGAGCTTTGCTTCCAGTTTGGCTATGTAAGTGCATCTCTCGCAGGTTGTAGTGTTGGGTGTTAGGAGGAGAGGATTGTCTGTGTACATGAGGCAGTTACCGCACTGCCCCAGTATGCCCAGATTCGCCAGGTGGACAGGAGAAATCACCGGAAGCTGACCCTTGGACATGCCTGTTTAAGTGCTTTTTTGTAAAGTTTAAGAGCTGTTTTCCCTTACCTTTGCTAGGTACTTTGCAATTATAGGCTGTTTAGTGCTATGATTAATTTCTCCTTATTGACAAGGAGAGCTGAGTGCTTGAATCAGTTTAGGCTTCCTAGTGCTTTCTTGTAAAGTTTAAGAGCTGTTCAGTGGTGGCTGGTGACTTCAAATCAAAGGGGGGGGCTACAGGAGACAGCTGAATGGGTGGGGTCAATGTGAAGGGGTGCGGCCAACTAGAAAGGGGAGGGGCTATGCTCAAAACCACAAAAACTAAATATATTGCCCTGGGTGCCAAACCGTCATTATGAGAGTCCAATCAAGACAAAATGAAGTGTAGAAGAATAAAAATATTTCAATGCATTGGCTGCATGACAGCTTAATATCTAGATGGAAACAAAAAAGGTTGTGAGGCATGAAAAAATAAATTACTTTTTTTAAATACATTAATGGAATGCCAGTTAAAATCAAGTATAAGAAAAACAAGCAGCACTCAACTCAAACCAACTTCTTGCACTGCAGTTCTAATTATAATTTATATTCAGCTTTATTAAAGTACCAAGTAACATGCTGAAAGTAGAAATCTCTGATGCACCCACATGTAAAAATGTTCCTTATCCAAAAAAAGACCTGCTGCCTGACATCTACTTGTTTCATGGGGAAAACATGATCAAAGTAAAAAATGAAAAGCAAACAAGAAATAAGCTCAAGATACATTGCTTAAAAGGATTACTGTACAGGTTATGGACCACACTAAAAGGATTACTGTACAGGTTATGGACCACACGACTGGCATTCTGTTTACGGGTAAAGCCTGCAGAGATGACTGGAAGTCTCCAAGTGTAATGAGACTCTTAAAATAATGTCATCTTGTCCTTTATTACAAATACTGGCATATGTATTTCAATACCCAAGGCTTATACATTATCTAGTTAAGTATTCTCTACATGGCAACAGAAAGGCTTTCAATGTTGGCAATTCTTTAACAGTATGCTTATTAAAGCTTACTTGCATCTTGCAATCTCAGCCAAGCTTACCTAATGGTCATTAAAGTATTGCTACTTAAACACAGAGCAACAGGCACTTTGAGTAATAAGCATAAATCAACAGTACAAAAAATATGACAGAAACCAGACCATTCTGTAAAAATCAAGGACAGATGAAAAGCCACTCTAGTACTTGTGTCTACCTTGGATGGGGGGATACTCTGCACATTTACACTGCATAACTACTCCGTGCCTTGCTTCGACACATCCAGAGTCACTACATGGGGGAGTGGGGTGCAACAAGTATGCCACAGTTTGAAATGTCTCTGGCTGACTTGTGATGGCCCTGACACATTTGTCATACCTCTCAACCACAGAGCAAGAAATCTGGACAAAGCCATACAAAGAAATGGGACAAAGGCCCAAAAATAAGGACAATTTTTAAAATATTGCTCTTATAAATTTAGAAAGATAATAGAGGTCTTGCATTAGTATGAATTTTCTGAATGGTATAAAATCTGAAACTAAAATGTCTGTCATTATTTTCTAACTTCAGTCTTTAATGATTTGTCACTAATTTGCCAAAAAAAACACAATTTTATGAAAAATGGACCAAAAATATGATGTAAAAATATAAAATAGCAACACAACACAGCTGGGAACCTGTCAAAGAAGGGATACTTTAATATTAGTACTGCTAACTTGAGCAGCTGACAAAATAAAAGAATCTACATGCATTTCTGAAATAAAAGTAATCTAACTGATTATTACAGTTATTTCTTAATTATAAACCCTCCATGTTTTCTTCCAAAATTGCTATTTTGCTGAGGGATCATTAGGGGAAGAGCAACATTTTGAGCCAAAATCAGGGACAGTTGAGAGGTTTGGCTATGCCTAATTCTATAAAGCAATTTATATGCATGTACCTCTCAACCTGTTAATGCAATAAATCTGGACAAGGCCAAATATATTGGGGGAACATATAAACAGTACTAAAAATTGCTCTTGTATAAACTGAGACAGTTAATAGAACAGGTGTTACTTTAGCATGCATTTTTCTGAATGTTATGAAGTCTGAAACTCAGTGTGTCATTATTTAGTGACTTAATTCCTAAATGATTTGCCAGAAAAACACAAATTTTATGAGGAACAAACCAAAAATAAGAAGCAAAAAATCTATTCATTCTTTGAAAATCTGGACAGTTGGGAGGTATGGTTCAGCTGGGGCTGCCTAAGTTTGCTGCCCTTCCCCCTCACAAAACCATGGTCGAATGGAGCCTCCCCCTGCAGCCATTCCAATGATCCATTACTTGGCTATTTCACTCCATTTACCATAAACACTAACGTGCATACTGATTTACTTCTATGATGATTTCAACTTCATTTGAAAGTTTTATTTTGCATTTTACAGCACAAACACTAAGACATCTGCTAAACAAACTTGGCATTAAAACTTCTCTGCCATTGAAACTCACATTCATTGAAACAACATTGAAACCCACATTCAAAGAAAATACATTTTACCCATGGCAGATAAAGATTAATTCTGGGCTGTTTTCAAATCATAGGCCCCTTGCATATGAAACATACATGTGCTCTTTGATAGCCCTTCCTATTGCTTTGAACATTTTTCCAGTAAACAATGAAACAAAACGCATGCACCAATGACAAAACTGCCCAATTCAGAACATTTCCATCATAAAAGTCTACTCAAACTTCTACAGTCCACTATTATCAGTAAATATGCACAGTTATACAGTCCACCATTATCAGTAAATATGCATAATCTCTGAAGTAGTAAAAAAGTAATCTAAATAATTCCACATTAAATAAATCTGTAATGAAGAGGTTGCTGCTAGCAATCACCTTTATATTTCATGGTTTCATCGAAAAATAAAGTGTCTGATGCCCCTGAGGAATAAATTGCCTAAATTACATTAAAAATAAGCTAGTAATATTGCAATAGGAAATGGATGGCAAACTGATAACAGGTTCATAGTTAGTATCTTAACTTTCAGTATGGCAGCATTCTCCCCTTATGGGAGTAGAACCAACAACCTTCTGCATCAAAAGCAAGTACACAAACTGTTATGCTATTAGCAATGTGAGCTTAATTAGCATAATCAGCACTAAACGTCTCTTCCCCTGCAGCTCTCAGCTCCTTGTAAAATCTACTCAATGCTCAACTGCATCTCAACTTCGCAGCACAAGAAATCTGGAAAAAGCCAAATTTATTGGGGTGGGTCAAAAGGGCAAAAACCAGGGACACATTAAACATTGCTTGTATAATCTTGGAAAGCTGCTAGAATAAAATGCTGTGTTACCACCATACATTTTACTGCCAAGGTCCCTGTGCAAAAGAGTCAGAACAACATACCACTATGCCAAATCACCTGCTTTGTGAAAGAAAAATGCTGTGTTACCACCGTACATTTTACTGCCAAGGTCCCTGTGCAAAACAGTCAGAGCAACATACCACTATGCCATATCAGCTGCTTTGTGAAAGAGAGGAAGACTGAAACTTAAATGGCTATCATTTAATGAATTCAGTTCTCACCATAGCTGTCAACCTCTTAGCACAAAACACCTGGACAAACGAGGGAATACAGCCCTCAAACATATTCAGTGAATTCAGTTCTTGCCATAGCTGTCAACCTTAGCACAAAATACCTGGACAAAGCCAATAACAGGGTAATACAGTCACAAAAATAAGGACAAATTTCAAATAGTCATCTTATAAACTTAGAAAATTGCTATAATAAAAGGTTGTGTTACTATATATTTATTGCTAGAATAAAAAGTTGTTTTACTATGCATTTTCTGAAGAATATGAAGTCTGAAATTCAAATGCCTGTCAATTTTACTTCTGATGGAACAAAAACAATTTTCAGCAGAGGCCCAGGGAGAAATACTGTAGACACATGTCTTTGTAAAATGGCAGGACACCAGAGCAAATCCACACAAACACAGGGATAAGATGCAGACTCCACACAGAAGGCACCCCAGCCAAGAATCAAACCAGAAAACCTATAGCTGTGAGGCAACAATACTGCCACTGCACCATCAAATATGTAAGGAACTAAACATTCAGAAACCTGAAGCCTGAAATTCAAATGCCTGTCAATTTTATTTAACATTTGTTAATCAGGACAGTCTGACTTGGAACAAAAAAACAATTTTCAGCAGAGGCCCAGGAAGAAATAATGCAGACATGTCTTTGTAACATGGGAGGACACAAAAGCAAACCCACACAAACACAGGGAGAAGATACAGACCCCACAAAGATGGCACCCCAGCCAAGAATCAAACCTGAAAACCTGCAGCTGTGAGGCAACAATGCTACCACTGCGCAATCAAATATCAAGCATCACAGCATTTACAAACCACAGATATTATGAAGAAGAGATCAGATCAAATATGAGGCAAAAATCTGCACTTTTTTTTTTTTACAAATGGTGGTGGGTAGGGAATTCACCTCTTTAACACCTGCATACAAGGTACAGGGTTCAAGCCTGAGGTATTTCCTACCATACCACCATAAAACCTGGGGCATTTTCACACACACACACACATTCATTGCACTTGGGCATTGTCACACACACACACACTTTTTATTTTAAGTTGAGGGGGCTGCAATCCGGCACGGGCCACCCCTGGAGCTGTTTTCCCTTACCTTTGCAAGGTACTTTGTAATCATAGGCTGTTTAGTGCCTATGATTAATTTCTCCTTATTGACAAGGAAAGCTGAGTGCTTGAATCAGTTTTAGTCTTCCTAGTGCTTTCCAGCAGGTTCTAGAGCAAGTGCTAGTCACAGGGGGTTCCAATTTTAGTGCTACTACTGAGAAACCAGCTAGTTCTAAAGGAAAATTTGAAGAGCAGACTTTCTGGCACCGGGAATAGTTTAACTGTAGCCTCGCAGTGCTGCACGATGTAAAAAATGTGCAAACATGCGTTTTTAAGCCAGAAAGTTGAAAGGGATAGAAATCAGCCCAAAAAGGCTAATAAAATTACAATTTCAGAGCTGGAAACCACTCCTCGAGTGTTAGATAGGCAGTACAATGCTCACCAGTCCCACTGGTAAGCAGTAGGACTTCCCTCTACCACAACAAGGTCTGGATAGCTCTGAACACAGAAAATAAAGTCCTGAGACAAGCAAAGCCTGGGATATGGACTGGCTAGAAAAGGTGGGAAACGAGCAAACAAGATAGCAATTTTTTGTTGCTGAAACAGGCTAAACAATGCAAAAATACAGTAAATAAACACAGAAAAAGGCTAACACACTTGAGTGTGTAGTCCTAAACAATAAATGCAATTAAAACTCTACAAAATTAGCAATTTAAAACTTTTTAAATGAAGCAAGGCAAGTGCACAACAGAAAAATTATTTAAGAGGCAGTAACACAGCAGAATAAGTAGCTAGTCTACATATACAGAGGTCTATATATACAGAAAAGCAGCTAAAACACACAAACACTTCAGATGCAGTGCAACCTAGAGCACTTGAGTTGTAGCAATATTAAGGCAATTACAGTTATAATAAATGCTCTAAAATATACTCTATATTTCCAAAATGTTTGAGAAGCACAGTCAGAACACAAGGAGATTCAGGCAACATTTTTTATTTTTTTTTTTTTTGTTTTTGCATTATGTAAATCACTTTCCCAAGCCCCTATTATTTAATTCAGGCTTCAGGGGGACTATGTGATTTAGACCAGAGCCCTTGTGAGTCTAAGAATCTATCTAGTTGCATTCCATTCAGTATTATTAATAACATCACCTAGTCTTATATCAGTCCTGGTAACCTTCAATACCTGGAATGCAAATTTGTGTTGATCCCCCTCCTGTGCTACATGTTTAGCAAGTGCACTATACTCTAGTTCCCTACTAATACAATACAAATCTTACCCATTCACTGAGATGTCTGCTAGTCTTGCCAACATAAAATTTTCTACATGTCATGCATTTAGCTAAATATACTAAATTTTTGGTATTACAATCTGCTTTAACATTAAATGTAAACTTATGCCCAGAGTCAGGATGTATAAAAATCTGATCTTCTATTATACTATGTTTTTTTACTGTGGATTTTTTTTTTAATAATTCTCTCCTTGAGCACTCTTATTTTACATATTACATGATTAATTATTGTTAATTGATGGGGTATTTAAACCTATGGTTTTTAGTTGTTTTTTTTTTGTGATCTGAAGAAGCAATTGTTTAAATTGTGAAAGCACTCATCTCTTTTTTATTAAACTGGCTGACTTTATTTGATTTTGGAGTTTCGTGTATCATCAGCCGTGGAACTGCACTTTGCATGTTTTTGTTCTGTTGAAAGTTTGGTTTTGTGCAGCTTACCGTTGTGAGGTATTCATCATTTTTTTCTATTTTGTTGCATTTTTTATCTCACATGGACATGGCTGAAGGAAATGCTAACGTGAATACACTACCTATGAGATCTTCTGGTGAGAGACTTATTAATTTTATGTGCTTGGATAACAATCCCTTATTGGATACTGATTTACAAACAGACATCCCTCTTGGCAATGAGGTTCAAGGTGAAAAAATGAAGGTTCGGAGTATAATGAAGCAGATGGAGAATGACCTTTATCAACTGAAGAGACTTCAATGTCAGAGGCTTCACTTTGAAGCATGCATATCATTGAAGGTAATACCAAGAGGGTTACGGGTATTTAATATGCCTACCTATGGTGACACTGATGCTGAGCTGCTTGCTAAACGGCAGAAAATCAATTTGGATACCAGTTACAGGTATATCCAACTTTTAATTGACGTTTTTACACCTATTGAGCATTTCTTGATTAGTAAAATACAATTAGCGCAAACTGAGCTGTACAAAGAGGCTGGTGCTGTTTTTGCTGATGTATGTTGCAGTGAACTCATTGACCAGGTATCGGCTTATGAACAACAATTGTTAACAAATAAAAAGAAGAAACTTCAGCAAGACATTCAAGACTTTAGTAACAACTGGGTCTTTACTTGGCCTAGAGAACCAATGGCGATATGCAATACATCAAGGGCGAATGAGATGAATGAAAATCCTGTTACTATAGTTACACCTATAGCCGAACAGCAGAAGGAAGTCCCGCCCTTCACTTTGAGTGTTCCATCACACTTGGTATATAGCACGCCGATTATGGATAAGGCTCTTGCCATTCTGGAACAGCAACCTGTAGACAGAGTTCAAGAACTGGAGCCTGTTGTTAGAAGTAAAGCGGGCTCCGCAATGGACAAATTTTTTCCAGTCTACCTCTTCCTTTCAAGAGGCAGAGGGCGAAGTTAGTCGAGAGTACTTCAAGGGGAAATGGTGTAAAAAGAAAACAACATTTTCAGGACAGCAATCATACCCTGAAAAGGACGTGGAACATGAATGATGCAACCTAGTATGGAATATTTCTGCTCGGGTACTCATGGAATTTGAGCACAAGGTACTAAATAGAAGTTTGTCATTCATTCCTGCCCAAATGGCTGATTTACCAGAAACTTTACTAGACTTCAGACTATTTATATGTAATTTGTCTTTGAAAGTTATTTTTAAAAATCAAGAATTTAGTGATGCTACTTGTCTTTTTAAAAAGCCTAGTGCTTTTATACCTGCAACTAATCCTGCTTTTGAAGTTTTTCTTAAACTGTGTGAAGAAGATGTTTACAACTATTTATGTAATAAGTTTGTGAATCTTTCTTCTGATGAAAAATTGGCCAGTAGCAATTTGCATAATGACAATACTATAGTTATTCACCCAGCCGATAAAGGTGGGTTAATAGTTATTATGAACAGGGCCTACTATTTTGATACCATTAAGGATATGTTGAATGATACCAACACTTATAAGATGATTGATGTGGAGGCAACAGAAATAATGAAGCTTAGAATTCAAAGAGCCCTTATGGAAATATTACGGATGGGAATTATTTCTAAGGAAATGTTTCAATATTTGATGATAGAACAACCATTAGTTCCATATTTACATGGGTTACCTAAAGTACAGAAAGACCCACAAACCCCTAAATTTAGACCTATTGTTCTGGGTACCGGTTGGTTAACAGAACCCTTTTCCATTTAGATTGAAAAAAAAGTTAAGACCTGTTTTAGATAGATATTATTTAGTATTAAGAGATAGTAAACAATTTCTTGAAGAGCTTTATATGTATTTGAATTCTGTAGAGTTTCATGATTTTTAATTTTTGTTACTATGGATGTTGCTTCTTTATTTACCATGATCCCTAATTTAGAAGGGATAGAAATGATGAAAGCATTTGTCTCAAGAAATAATGAATACAGTATGCAGCATCTTGACCTTATATGTTTTTTACTGGAAATGACTCTAGAACATAATGTGTTTATCTTCGAACATCAGTATTATTTGCAAGTGGCTGGCATAGCTATGGGCACTCCTTGTGCCAATAGCTACACCAGCCTTATAATGGCTGAATGGGAGTCTCAATATATTAAATGCTTAATAGGAAAGCATATATTATTTTTTCATCATTTTGTAGACGATCTTTTCCTTTTATGGAAGGGAACTGAAGTAGAACTTTTACAGTTCTCTGAATATGTGAACACTAGAGTCAGTTTCTTGAAATTTACCTTTGAATATTCTCCAGATATTTTGCATTATTTAGATGTACAAATTAAGAGGGATATAGAAGATGGCACCATCTCCACAAATGTTTATAGAAAGGAGTGTTATGTACCTTCTTATTTGCAAAGAGATAGTATGCATCCGGGACACATATTTCCTAATATTATAAAGGGACAAATGTTACATATTTCAAGGTGACAGCTGATTATGTTGATTCTGAAGAGAGCTTAACAATGCTCACTAAAGATTTTGAGCATAGGGGCTATGATAGTTCTGAGGTTCAGAAAGTGAGCGAAATAGGAAGGAGAGGAAGAATTTTGGTAAACCTTATTTCTCCTCACCACAGAGTAGATATAGAGATAGAAAATTTTGTTTCAGTTTAACATACAGTAGTGAGGTCAATGTTTTTAAAAATATAGTTAGTAAGCATTGGCATGTCTTACAAACAGATGACAGTACAGCTAGTGTTCTTGGCATTAAGCCCTCTTTTGTTTATAGGAACAAGAAATCGTTAAGAAGACAGTTATGTTATCCTAAACATGAAAAATATGATATAAATCAAATACTGACAGGCACTAAGAAATGTGGTGCTTGCAATGTTTGTACAAGTATAATAGAATATCCGATTTTTATACATCCTGACTCTGGGCATAAGTTTACATTTAATGTTAAAGCAGATTGTAATACCAAAAATTTAGTATATTTAGCTAAATGCATGACATGTAAAAAAATTTATGTTGGCAAGACTAACAAATGTCTCCGTGAATGGATAAGAGACCATTTGTATTGTATTAGTAAGAAACTGGAGTATAGTGCACTTGCTAAACATGTAGCACAGGAGGGGGATCAACACAAATTTGCATTTCAGGTATTGGAGGTTACCAGGACTGATATGAGACTAGGTGATGTTATTAATAATACTGAACGGAATGGAACTAGATGGATTCTTAGACTCAGAACACACAAGGGCTCTGGTCTAAATGATGTAGTTCCCCTGAATCCTGAATTAAATAACAGGGGCTTGAGAAAGTGATTTACATAATATTTGTGAGTTTTTTATCTATTATATAGAGGGTGTTGATCTGTATGACAACAAAGTTTACTGTGACTTTGACTTTGGGAAGAAAGTATGTGTACTGGTCAAATTGCCGACTATTGGAGACTGTTTTGCAACTCCGTTGATGTTTTAAAAGTCACATTCCTTTAATTCAATCTAAAACAGAGGAAGTTGGGTTTCAGTGGTGGACAAATGAGCTTGAAAAATAAGGAAAAAGAAGAACCACCTTGGGAGGGTCTATAAATGAAGACTTCTTAAGAAACTATATAGTAAATATCTGAAAGCTAGAGATAATTTCAGAAAAATATTGCAAGCTTCCCACAATAAGTCTAAGAAGTCACATGTGATTCATACTTCTGATAACAATAAAGCATGTAAGACAGTTCAGAAAGGAAACACCAAAAAGTTTCAATATTTCAGAAAATGATTATTTAATTTCAGAGTCACAACATCTGGTAAAGATGTTTCTAGAAATAGGTACTCATATTATGTCCCTGAGTGACATCCCTAGTCCTAGCGAAACCTTTGTAAAACAAGATCTATGTCCTCACAAGGAAACCAGACACTTCTGACCTTCTCGCACACTTATTAATTTCAAACACAAATATTAACCGTTTTCGTCCTGCAAACAGGGCCTTCCTCAGAATACACATTCAGAATTAGTCCACAAGAATTTATACACACCAACAACCAATTACCAAAAGAGCTCATGAGTTAAATGCTAAAACCATTTAAACAAATATACCACATTTTAATACATAGTAGAACACTTCCTATTAAAAATAAATAGAATGTGAAGTAAAACAGTAAATGTCATGTCCTTTACTAGTTAATAGGTTGGAAAACTATTAGTAAAAACTTGTTTAACCTCCATATAATATAAAATAATGTGAGAATGCAAAAGGTGGTGATAAATATCGTGTAAAGTGTCATTTAACTACCCTTGACTTTAGATGTATCCAAGGCTGAATACTAATATGTTCATTTAACCTTGTGCCATAAGAAGCCCTTCAATGTTTATTTAGCTGTTTTTATTTATTTTTATAAATTTACAAGATCTATGTCCTCAAATTACAGTTAACGTCTTAAATAAGGCCTTAAGGGTTGTCATATCCTCAATAGCAGCAGGTCCATATGGGTTAAATAGTTTCTTTTTGTCAAATATGTTATAAAGTATTAAAGGATGTTAACTGGTTTCTTTTCCAAGGGTCCCTAAAAGCAGTTTATGTCCCAGACATTTGTTTCAGTTCATAGGAGGGAAGATGTTGCCTCGGTAAATATTGGCAGACCAATAAGCTTTACCTGTACGTTGGCTAAGTGCTTGGAGAGGGTCCTAAAGGAACTACTGTCTGCTATGTAAGCTATGAATAGGCATTGACCTCTAGCATCACAAATGCACTGAAAATCGATTATGAATCACAAACACATTAAACTTTTATCAACAAGTCTGGGACACTATGAGTACCGGACCCTCTGTGGATATTTTACTTAGACCTAACAAAGGCATTTGACTCTGTATCCCACTGTGACATATTCAGATTGCTGGCCAAGTACTAGGTCAAATGGTACATTAGACAGTGGATAGCGAATTAACTAAGTAAAAGAAAATGTAGACTCAAAACTGGAGATTGTTACTCTGAATATAAAATCATGCGTGCTGGAGTTCCATAAGGATCCTTTTTAGGTCATATTTTATTTACTGTATTAATATTTAGTTCCCCATCTGTCTGGTGGGAGAAACATCAGCAAATTCATGGATGACATGAAAATCGAAGCAGTTGTCACCAATATAACTGATCAATCCAATATTCAAAATTATTTTTGATAGGTTAGACACCTGGTCCAAATATTGCTGTATGGTGTTTAATGGCAAGAAATCTAAAGTAGCTCATTATGGCAGCAAAAATCTATTGCGTTCTGTCCTTATGCCCCCAATACCATTCTGGACAATTAGGCCAAATAAGAGATCCTGGTGTCACTACTGATAGTAATTTCTCATGTTGTGTACATCTGATGAAAGTAGTTAAAAAGTTTTACTTTAAACTAAAACTTATGTTTAGAACTGTTTGTAGCAGGGACCCTGAAGTGTTATTACTAATTTACGAACCAGTAATTAGACCAATAATAGAATATGGAGCCTCCATCTGCATTTTCAATCAGACTTTTATAAACAGGATGAAATAAAATACAGAAGCTCCATGTGGCTTATTTACAGCATCAAAAATTTCAGGCATCTGGACACACTAAGAAAAGTTTCCCTATTTACCATTAATTTTAGACTGGAAGGGGAGAAATAATCTTAGTATATAAAAGTAAGCACAATGACCAACTAGGATCTACCATAGGAATCTCCTTTAGTGTGAATTCAGTCAAGACTAGAAATTTGAATAACTTCATGGTTGTTGCAAGAACAATCTCCTTCTTCCATATGAGCATTTTTTACATAAGGCAGAGAAACTGGTGAAACTTTCAGACTTTGAGATTAAAAAGGAAGGGCAGTCTATGTACCTTTGAAAATAGTCTGGACGAATAGCTGAGTGAAAGGGTGTTTGACCCTACTATAAAAGATGGTAGACTATTTGAATGCCTTTAATAGGCTCGGAGTCTGTTAATACAAAATACATTGAAAGATTTACAAAACAGTAATATGGATTATAAATGTAATCTTGTGGAGTCTAGCAGGTGTAATACTATTATATAAAAAAGTTCAGCAAATTTTCTGAGCAATTGCTATACAACAGCGTTGCTTAGTCGCCTAGTTAAATAATGGGAAGAGTCAGTCAACATGGCTTTCATCCATCCCATGGTATGCATGCTGCTCTAGCAGCCCTGCCTGAACATGTCAGGAAAAATCCCAACAAGGAATCAGCTTGAATGTGTTGTATTTCTGGATTTGTTCATAGGTTCATAGGTTCATAGGTGGGTACTAGGCTATCGGCCCAAGGGCCTACGTAAGTCTAGCCAACAAGGTTCCCTGGCTTACACCACCCAAGAAAGTTATTTTCCTGTGCAACTGTTGAGCAGAGAGACAGAAGTGATCCCTGGGGTGTATTTCCTATTTCCTATCCACTCATCAACATTTTTCTTGAAGAGTACTAATGAAGAACTTTGCTTGACATAGATGGGTAACCTGTTCCAGAGTATGGGAAGTCTCTGGGACAGGAATCTATCCCTCCAGCATGTCCTGTTTATTGTGGTGACAAGGTTTAGGTCCCTAGAGTGTGTAGCTCAAAGGGATTGGGATTTCTTTAGGTGTAGCATGTCCAACAGCTCTGGGTTTGACATAGCTTTATATGTTAGGCAGAGATCACCTCGGAGTAGACGATATGCTACGGAGTAAAGCTGGAGTTTTTTGAGGCAGTCAGTGTAGAGCATTTGTTTGAGGCCAGTAATCTTCTTTGTAAAGTACTTCTGTGCCTTTCCAGCTGCTGCAGATGTCTTGTGAGGGCGTTGTACTCTATAATGGGTCTAATGAGTGTCGAGTAGATGGGAACAATGACCTCTTTTTTCCTGGATGAGAACCCTTTTATGATGAGGTGTGCCACGTAGAAGGACCTCCTAATGACTGTGGTGATGTGAATATCAAAGGAGAGACTGCTGTCCACCTGGGTGCCAAGGTCTCTTATCACGCATTCGGTGTTAAGTAAACTGCTGTCTACGTGGTAGTTCATGGGTACAGAGTTTTTACCAAAGGGGATGACACTGCAGTTTTTGACATTGAGCTTGAGGCTATGGCTCTGACACCAGGCATCTGTCTCAGTGAGGCCCTTCTGCAGGATGTCCACATCATTTGGGGACTTGACTATGGCTCCTAGTTTGCAGTCATCTGCAAACTTCATTAGCCAGAGGCCTTCTGTGTTAGCCTGTACTTCAGAGAAGTAGATACCAAACAGGAGAGGTCCCAGGATGGAACCCTGTGGTACTCCACTTGTCACTGCTTTGAGGTCAGATTTGGAGTCTGCAACTTTCACAGTGTGGGTTCTGTCAGTGAGCCAGTTGGCAACCCATCTTGAAGGGTACAGATGACAATTGTGACGTAGGGATTTAAACCTAGTTTAGTGAGTTTAGCTATAATTCCAAAATAGGGGATGGTGTCGAAAGCCTTGCCGAGGTCAAGATAGGCTATGTGAACCACCTTATCCTCATCTACGGCTTTGGTGACTGCCTCAAAGAAGTTGATCAGGTTCAGGAGGCATGATCTGCCTTTCACAAACCTGAACTGGGTGGGATCCAGAGTCTGGAGGTTACCAATGTCTTTGTTTATGAGTTCCATGATGATACATTCCATGGCCTTGCAGAACAGCCTCATCAGGCTAATAGGTCAATAGTTCCCAGGACTGGTGGTGGCTCCCCCTTTGTGGAGTGGGATAACTGTTGCTGTGCACCATTCAATGAGCACAAAGCCTGATGCGAGGCTATTATTGAGCATGATGCTTAAGTGGGGAGCCAGTTCGTTCTGAAGTTCATGTAAAACGCAGCCTGGGATGTTGTCTGATCCCATGGATGCTGTTTTTTTGGCTTTAGAGAGTACAGCTTTTACCTGCATAGTTGTGATCACAGGGACTCTGCATTCTTCCTGCATAGATATGGGCCCTTTAGGGGGTGAGGGGGGGGGGGGTAAAGTTAGCACTGAACCTATTTGCCAGGATGTTGGCAATATCAGTTGGTTCTGTAATTTTCATTCTTTTGTGCTGTAACTCAGAGCAAATCTGGGTATTGCCATCAAGATTCTTGACATAGCTATAGAATGCTTTGTGGTTGTCCTTGGATTTAGTGGCAATTTTGTTTTTGTAGCAAGCTTTGGAGGATCTTATAAGGGATCTCAGCTTCTTACTGAGGCTGACCAGGGAGCTCCTCCACTCATGGGATTTTACTCTCTTTTGCAACAGTTTCTTCCTTCTGTTGTACAGTTTGTTTATGGCAGGGGACTACCAGATTGGCTTCCTTTTTTTTGGAGGATAGCATCTTGGTTCTGTTTGGGATAGCATGATCCATGCACTTGAGTAAGTGCTTATAGAGTGCATTTGTGTAGGATTCAGCAGTTGTAACTGTATTGTCCATCTGCATGGGTGTCATGAAGTTCACCACGTCTGTCTTAAGAAGCATGAAGTTGGCTTTGAAGAAACTTTTTACCATGGTTTCCTTAATGGGGGATGGGGGCGGGATGTGGATATCAAGGGTGATAAGCTTATGGTCGGATTATATCAACGAGGAGTTGACTTCAGGTGTGGAACACTGGTCACTCATGTTGGTAATGACTAGGACTAGGATATTGTTGCCCCTGGTGGGGGTGTGGATAAGTTGATCTAGGGCATTGGAGTTTATGAATTCCAGAAAGCATTGAGCTAAGGAGTCGGTACACGAGTAATTTTCCCAGTTAATGGTGGGGTAGTTGAAGTCGCCCATTATTAAGGTGTTTGATTGAACCCTAATATTTTCCAGTACATCAAGAAAAGAGGAGTGGGAATCCTGGGGCATGGTGGGGGATCTGTAGCAAGCTACAATTTGGATTGCAGTTTTGCCCAGAGTTAGTTGCACTTGGATAACCTCGGATGCATTATGCTGAGCAACTAGCCTGGGAGTGTGGATATCCTTAATGAATATGGACACACCTCCGCCTTTGGTGTTTCGGTCCAGGTTACATGGCTGAAAAGTGTGGTATGAGTTATAGCCTGGTAGTGCAGGGGTGCTCTCTGGAGCCTTGAACCAGGTCTCAGTCACTGCACAGATATCGATATTCTCCATTTTAAAGAGTGCCTCGAGTGAGTGCATTTTGAGATTTAGACTTCTAGCATTGAGTAGCATTACCCTCAGTTTATGTTTGCCTGTTCCTGTTCTGGTGGCAAATTTGAAATTTGAACCCTGCCTAAAAAAGGCACTATAGGGGCAGCAAGAGCCTTAGCCAGTATCCGAAATCCCAGCAGAGACAGGTGCAGGCCATCTGTGGCAAAGCATCGTGGTCTGTCGACCATGTCATCCCAAGCAGGCAGATACTGGATCCCCTTAGAATGACACCAGAAGCTTAGACAATTGTTGAAGTCAATCATTTTGTCCTTGTACTGAGGTATCATTCTGCAAATGTTTTGGTGTTACTATGTGTGGATTTTGGTGGTGTAGATTTAGTTGGACTATGTGATGAGTGTGGTGTGGTGCAAATGTTTACCTGTTATAAGTTACATGTTAAAAGTTTTTGACACAGTGAAGCACACTCTATTACTAAAATGCCTGAATAAAACTAGCATTAAGGATGCACAGCAGAGATGGTTTAAAATTGATTCTGTGATCACTGACAAACATTGAAATAGAATTGTGCATTATTTTTTTCTGGCAATATACTATGGCTGGGATTCCACATTTCTATTGCATGTCACCACCTACAGGACCACACCTCTTCAGTTTGCTGAAAATGTCAGTGTTCTATAATCAGGACTAAATATCTGATCTGTAGAGGACAAACTTCAATATATCTTTTACTGGCATCCAATAGTGGCTAGCAAATTCAAACCAGAACCTAAGGTCTCTAAAATAAAAACAATGATTTCTTTAGTCTACTGAAATGCTGCACTAACTTCTTGTGCTTATAAATTAAAGCTGATCATCTCAGATAAGAGAATCACTGCTCCTACTGATGACTACAAGTATCACAGAATTGAGGAACACTAGCATTGTCACCTCACAGCAAGAGGCTCTCCGGTTCGATTCTCGGCTGGAGTGCCTTCTGTGCAGAGTCTGCATGTCCTCCCCACAGTCGAATTCATTTTAAAATACATGCAGGCAGGTGTGTGTGTGAGTAGGTGTACCTTCCTTGAAGGTTGGGCACCAGGCTGGCAACTCAACACTGTAAAAATTCACTGCCAGTCATTAGCGTACCGGAGTTCCACTGTGGCGACCCCTAACCGGGGAAAAGCCGAAAGACAGAAAGTAGATTTTGTAAAACAAAGTAAAAGTAGTCCATACAAAACAAATTATTGGTAATACTCTACAAGGTATAATTATCCTAATTCCAAAAGTCAGAATTCTTACTACCTTAGTTATTTGGACCTGTTTTCCTGACTGACTATTCTCTGTAATATCGGCATACAGTTATGTACACATTGTATAAGTAATGCCCAGATGAAGAATCAACAGACGTGATATGCTTTACTCCAACAAGTGAACACTAGGTAATCACATGGCATGCATCCTTTATTGGTAGCTCCCTCTTAAAGTTACACCTACAGTATCACTGATACATTTATCTATCTATCCATCTATCTATCTATCTATCTATCTATCTATCTATCTATCTATCTATCTATCTATGTGTGTGTAAAGCCTACGTCTGTTGTAGTAAATTAAAATATAGCACTTGTTGATTCTGAATTCTTCTTCTTCTTTCGGCTTTTTCCCGGTTAGGGGTCGCCACAGCGAATCACCTTGTCCGCACATTAATTGGCAGTGGAGTTTTACAGTGTCGAGTTGCCAGCCCGGCGCCCAACCTTCCACAGAAGGCACACTCACACGCACACCTAGGGCCAATTTTAGAGTGTCCAATCCACCTGCAGCATGTCTTTGGGATGTGGGAGGAAACCGGAGCACCCGGAGGAAACCCACGCGACCACAGGGAGGACATGCAGACTCCGCACAGAAGGCACCCCAGCCGAGGATCGAACCGGAGAACCTCTTGCTGTGAGGTGGCAATGCTAACCACTGCACCACCGTGGCCGCCCCACTTGTTGATTCTGAATAATACACTATAACTAGATAGTATGCCATTTGGGATAAGATAATTCAAATTCAAAACATCTGAAAATTTAGAAACTTTAGTATCAATGTGGAAAAGAAGTCATTTTGAAAAATTCACAGCCACTTCACATTATATATAGTCACTACAGAGATTTGTTTTTTAAATCAGTCTCGCTAGACCTTGTCTAGCTGCAACCTGATTATTCTTCAGAGAATTCTATAAAATAACACATTGCTTAGGAATGATATGTCAAAAACATCATTAAGAGCATTTTTAAATGACATCTTAAATGTGCTGAATTTCTGTAGCAGCAGAAGGATTATATTTTTGTTCTCCAGGAGGATGGTAATGGTATATCTGGTTATAAAACAATATCACTTGGTGATAGGTATTGAGAAGCAAATATTTCTGATTGACAGACTTTCTCAATTTAGAACATGAACAAAGATTTCTGATAGAGCTTCAATTCTGTATCAAGACTTCCTACAGAATAAGATCTAGGCTCCCCTGCTTGACATATAACTTTAGCTAGGATATGTATCTTCTGAACATTAGCTGTAAAATCAGTATGCATCGTTACTCCTTCTATAGCAGTCATTCATTCATTCATTTATTTATATTTCCTTGCCGCTCTACCATAGAAATACTTTCACTTACATTGTTTCTGTTTTGAAAGATTGATGACGCTTCTTTAATTTTTCCTGAAATAGCAAAGAATAAGTAGCTGGTAGTTTAACTTTAAGAAGTATGCTCATCAGTAACTGTACTGGAAACAGGAGCATACTCTGTAGAGAAGAATTTCTGTAGAAATATAGCAGTTAAAATCCTCACAACGTTCATTTTTTTCATGATGATTGCAATCATTTCTACTATTTTATCTGCTTGGCCATGGCCTTAAACATATCTAGGACTAGAGCTAATAAATACCCACCATTTAGCATAATTGTGAATTCTTGATATATATATATATACAGTGAGACATTATTGCATACAGTTTTCCTGCTATTTAATATTTACCAAAGATAGGTTTCAACAAAGTAATAACTTGTAGTTGCATACTGTAACACAGTTTGTCTATTTATTTATTTACTTATTCATTCATTTATTCATTTATGCATTCATTGAATCGTTTATACATGACAGAACGCTTATCTTATTGAATCATTTCCAAACACAGCCTGGGAAGACAGGGACATTTTCTCTGTTGAGTACATAACATCATGAATGTTGGCAAAATCAATATTTACAAAATTGTATTAATTGTTTGAAAACTACAAAATAGACTTTTGTCTCAACTAATAGAAAATCATGCAAGCTATAACACTCACTAAATAATAATACATACTATTTACAAAGCATGTCTAATGTCTCATAACTAATAAACAACAGCTTAAGAAAATAAAACCTTACATGTTTTACAGTTCATATATTATATCAATTTAAATTTATAAATACATGAAGTATCTTTTTGCATTTATATAGATCAGACCAATTTCAGCCAAAATTCATAGTTTGTAGTAGTATGCCTCCCTTTCAAATGTAAAACATCAATTTATTTCTTATAGTTGTGATATTAACAAAACCAAAAATGAGAATGAAAAAGTTTTTTTTCTAATTCCGTTATTCTTTTTCTGACAGTTGTCAATGTCCATCAGAATAATAATATCTGGTTTCTACTAACACATAAGAAAACGGGAGAATTAAAAAGTGCCAAATGTTTTGATATTCAGAAACTGTCCATAGATATTGAAAACATTCCTGAAAATTAATCTGAAATTCACATATTATATCACATTCACAAAAGATATGTTGCCGCTCAAGTTAAAAAACAAACTTTTCACACCTCCAACAAAAATTATTATCCTTAGTTGTTAATGTTTCAATTATACATGAAGTATGAAAAGCTTGATGGTAAGATTTTCATGTAAATATTTTCCATAATAGAGGTATTCCTGTTTCACTTAGTGGTTATAGTATTACTCCTTTCTCATCAGAAGTCAAATTTATGCAATTTATCTACTTTAGAGAAATGCCATATGACTCATGAGTTTGAATTTTATACTTCAACACAAGCTTAAAAAATACAAAAGTACTGACTTAGAAAATTACTGGTATTTTATTACAACTGAAAATTCTGTGTCAGGTGTATACATACCTTGTGTTTTAGATATGTCTGAAGTATTCACTCTATGCCCATTGTCTTACCTCTAGTTTATATATAATCACAATACCATCCACTGGTAATATCTTTGCATTTAAAATAAAGGAATATCATTGTATTCGCAATAAAGTTTAACTAAAAAGAAAAGGCTTTCTATTTTGTTTTGTTATTTTATCATGGTTAGATACTTCAATAAATACTACTGTGGAACAAAATTGATATTTAGAAAATAACCATTTTTTATTCAGGAAGATTAAATATTATATTTTTAATGTTTCCAATATTATACTTACATAAGAAAAAGTAGGCTTAGGAGCAGAGAATTACAAATCATTAACTAAAATTAACATTTCATTGCCTAATATATTTAGATTGATTTATGACTTTAAACAATTATTATTACATAGTTCCTTTGTATGTATTATGTAGTTCCTATGTATTCCTTTCCATTATGCTAATTATGTCACCCCACTGAACTGCTACCTTTCATATGTAGACCAAGGGCAGGTAATTTAATATTTGGTAACCCTATTCCACTTTTTGCCATGTTCTAATATGATTGAACTTGGACACTATAGAATACATTTAAAAATGTTTTTTCCCTTAATCTGCAAACTGCTTTGCTAATAGTTATCCCATTATTTTAACATTTATATATGCTGCTAATAACAAATGTACCCAAAGGAAGATGTAGACTCAAAGCACTATAAAAAGTCACTAAAATATAGTTTAACAATGGGACCTGAAACAAAAGAAATTAACTTCTGAAGAATAGCTGAAAACTTAAATTACTTTATAACCATGTAATAAAAGGATGTTATCTTTCAGTTTCAGTGCAACAGGAGACATAACATCTAGAACTAGAATTTTTTGTATTGTCTTTAAATGTGGAGGAATGTAAACTATTTTACTACTTCTACCATTTGCCAAAGATCTGACGTCTTTGTGTTTTCACAGGTGGATGCTAAATGCTACCAGCTGCAGTGGGGGTTTTAACCTGGGAAAGTCAGATAACAAGAAGTGATGTCATGCTGCAAGCTACTCCAGCAGTATTATTTGAAATATTAATTTAAGAAATCTATGAGAGAGAGACTGGGTATTATGTGTTTTGTAAACCAACTACTAAAATTACCATTTAGGTGTGAAAAAACAGGAACACCTCTCAAACTATAAAAGTCACACCTGACCAACACACTCCACTTCTTATTAAAATATATTTAATGTGACACTTGTTTTAAAAAACATACAAAAGATGTAAACATAAATGTTGTGTCTTTCGGCTTATCCCAGTTAGGCGTCACCACAGCGGATCTCCGGTCCGCTAATGTTTGGTAGTGGATTTTTACGTGCTGAGTTACCAGCCCTGATGCATAACCTTCAATGAAGGCATGCCCATTCATGCATGCCTCCACACAGAAGACGCACTAGCTGAGAATCGAATGGGACAACATCTTGCTGTGAGGCGACAGCGCTACCGCAGCACCACTACCGCAGGAAAAGATGTAAACATAAATAAAAAAAAATAAAAAAAAAAAAAATATATATATATATATATATATATATATATATATATATTCACTTCAGAAAGTCAAAACGAGACTAAGAAGCCAAATCCACATAACAACGAAAACTAAAAACCACAAAATTCAAAACATCGAATAGCGTAGGCTTTGAATTTTGTGGTTTTACTACACACACACACACACACACACACACACACACACACACACACACACACAGACACCATCCTCCACACAAACACACACAATCACTCTATTACCCACACACCCCCTACTTAAATATTCTCACTCCGAGGTCGCACTACATACAAACACACACAAAACACCACCACACAAGCTACATTTTCCTCGCACACACACCTCACAGCAACAAAACACATTGACACACACCATAGCCCCTACCCAAACCCCTTAACACACACACACACTTACCTGAATACATGACCACAGCAGAAGTTTAGAAGCATGAAATTCAAAACCTCCGGTATTCGAGGTTTTGAATTTCACGCTTCTAAACTTTCACTATTATGTGGATTCAGCTTCTTGGGCTCGAAATACTGAAATTTGAGATTCAGTATTTTGAGCTTCTGAATGGAACCCATATATAAACATATATATATATATATATATATATATATATATATATATATATATATATACACACACACACACACACACACACACACACACACACACACACACACACACACACACACACACACACACACACACACACACACACACACACACACACACACACACACACACACACACACACACACACACACACATAAAAACATTGTATACATTGTATGTGTTCTTTTTCAAATCTTGACCACAGCAAGTATATGTGTATATATAAAAACATTATATGTATTTTTCAGATTTCAGCTTCAGCATAGGTTGCAGGTTAATCATATCATAATACCGTAGGGAAATTTTGCACACAGTTTAATCTGCCATTTAATCTTCCTTAGTTCAAGGAGTGTTTTCTGATCTCCACCTCTGTGCTTGCTTTTGACTTGTTCTAATAAGGCAAATTTAAATCCAGCACATACATGAGAAGAAGACAGATGTCTAAAAAGGGCATTGTTAATATTTTTGTCCTTATTTGGTAAGTGTGCTCATAAATTCTATTCCTAAAGGCTCTGTCTGATTTGCCCACATAGAAAACTGGACACTGGCAACACTTTGCTAAATAAGCAAGCCCATTTGTCAAACAATTGCCTCTGTTAAAACTAATCCTGGACTGTACTTTATTCTCTAATGTGATTGAATCTGCCTTCAAAACTTACTGGCATTGATTACAAGATCCACACTTGTAAGTTCCCTTGATATTACAAGAGCTCAATTTATTACCTTCCCATTCAAAAAGCTGTTTAAAATTGAAAGATGTTTTATACACAAGAGTAGGTGACAAATCCACTGCTCCTAAAACATCAGCGTTTCTAGAAAATAATGCTCACCTTTCCAAAAAAATCTAACTTTCTTAGCTTGACCACCATAACCCAAAATCATTGCCTTCTCATATGTACTAGATTGACATTTTTGTGAGGGTTGCAGCAATTCCTCCCCTAGAAGAGGCTTATATTTGTTACCCCATTGTGACAAAATATTCTCCTTTGTATCATTGACAAGGGGCATGGGGTATCCCCTAGCTAAAATATCTTAGCTATCAAATCCAACTCAGCTTTAACATCTTCAAAGTCAGAGGTCATTTTCAGTGCTCTAATCATTTGACCTTTGACAATACTCTTTTTTTTTTGATGGGGTGGATGGCTGCTACTTTATTCCAAATAAGAATTACTGAAAGTGTAAGTAAGCTAACTAGGGTCCAGTAATTTCTCTTAGATTCGGTCAGGAATATAGTAAATTTAGTTTAGATGTTTTCTGTATTTATTTGAGACTGTCCTGCAATGTTTTAAGTATTTCCTGTGATTTTGAACTCTAATGTAACTGCGATTATATGTTGAGTATTTTCTTGTTCTTTTATTATTTATTATTACATATATTTAAACCTTTCATTGTAGATGACATTTGTGAGACATATTTAAGGTCTGAGAGTACTTGTAAATTTATTTGGTGACACTGTGGGGCACTCCTAATAGCCTTGCTCTTGGTCAAACTACCATTTGTATTGATAGTAATGTTATACAGTAAGATTGGACACCCTTTGTTAAGGACATTAAAGTAGCTGATAAGGACATGGCTGGTGGCAGTAATAACTACATTATACTCTGGGAAGAAAGGATCATAGCTAGTAAACCTGTGCCAGCCTTTCCCAGGTATGTGTGTGTGTGTGTGTGTGTGTGTGTGTGTGTGTGTGTGTGTGTGTGTGTGTGTGTGTGTGCATGCATGCGTGTGTGTGTGTGTGTGTGTGTGTGTGTGTGTGTGTGTGTGTGTGTGTGTGTGTGTGTGTGTGTGTGTGTGTGTGCATGTGTGTGTGTGTGAGATAAGTTGGGGGAAAAGGGAGATCTATACCTAGCAAGCAGGACATCACTGCACAGGAAAGGGATACCCAATGCTGCTTATGAGTCTAAAGGAACTCATGGTGGGCAGCCTAGACTGCCCCATCAGAGTCTGCCAGTAGCAGGAGAAGCCACTAGTCCAGGTACACATCCAGACCCAAGGGTTAAATGTTTTAAATGCAACCAGTGGGGCCATGTAGCATATAGATGTCCATGAAGGCAAGGTGGGGAACAAAAGGTGGGACAGCCAGTAAGTGAGAATGACAGAATGCCAGCAGTGAGTTGTGTGGAGACAACAAGGGTACCTAACTACCAAAAGAGGTTATATCCTATCTTAGTAGATGGAAAAGAGGCCACTGCTAAGAGAGACACAGTTGCTGGCCTAACCATTGTGAAGCCTGCAATGATTAAAGAGGAGCACTACTTGCTGGGCAATCTACTCCAGTCAGAACTTTAGGAGGGACCCCATTCCAAATACCTTTCGTTAGGGTTCACCTTAAAAGCGAGAGCAGAAAAGGAAGCAAGCAAGTAGGTGTGTTTGAGGATATACCTGCAGATGTCATGATAGGGAATGAGTTTGATAATGCAGTACTGTGTGTGCATGCAGTTACATGCAGTCAGGCTTGGAGACAAGCATGTGGGTCTGGTAGCCTGGGGGAGACCCATATAGACTGCAAATTTGAAGCCAGGAGCAGTGTGGTGGTTACTTCAGAGAGGGAGCTACCCTGTAGCAGTGAGACTGAAGATGAGCCACAGCTGCTTGTGGGTAGTGATGTTCCCTTGGACAGACTGGCTGCAAGGGCAGAGGTGAGTAGTAGTAGTACCCATGCTGACAGTGAAGCAGCTGTCAGAGAATACCACAATTCCTGTGGAAGGGAAGCTGGGAAGGGTTACAAAGAGTTGAGACAGGCTCAGCTCTCTGACCCTACATTACAAGGCCTGAAGGAAGTAGCTAGTGAAACACCTGATTCTCAAGAGAAGGGGGAATCTGTATACTGGGTCAAAGGATTACTGTATAGAGAATGGACCACTGATGGAGGGCTAGAGGGTGAGAGAATACAGCAGTTAGTAGTGCCCAGAGCCTACTGTCTGGCACTTCTAGCCATAACCCATGATATTCCCTTTGCATGGCATATGGGTATAAAGCATAACAAGAGATGCATTTTGCAGGACTTTTATTGGCCTCGGATTTCCAAAGATGTAGCAGGGTACTGTGAGCAGTGCCAAAAAGTATCCAAGGCAGGAGACAAGGGGAAAGCTCCTTTGATGCCTTTGCCTGTGATTGAGGAGTTATTTCAGAGGGTAGCTATGGATATTGTGGGGCCTCTGAGTACTCCAAGTTCCACTGGGAAAAAGTATATCATGGTGGTAGCAGATTATGCTACCAAATGCCCTGAAGTGGTGGCTCTCTCCTCCACTGAGGCAGAAAAGGTGGCACGTGCTTTCTTAGAGATATTCAGCAGGGTAGTTTTCCCAAAAGAAATATTGACTGACATAGGTGCTAATTCTATGTCAGACCTGCTGGCTTGTCTGTGGAGGTACTGTGGGGTGAAGAACCTAAAGATCACCCCCTATCATCCCCAGACTAATGGTCTGGTTGAGATGTTAAACTCTACACCCAAGACCATGCTACAGGCATTCGCAGACCAGTTTAAGAGGGAGTGGGACAAATATTTGCTCCATCTGTTGTTTGCTTACAGAGATATGCCCCAGGAATCCACGTTTTTCACCCTTTGAGTTGCTGTATGGGTATAGGGTGAGGGGACCTCTAAATTTGATTCGTTATGAGTGGGAGGATGAATGTGAATACCAGAAGGAGTTTGTTGTGGTATATGTCTTCGACGTCCAGGGAACGCATGGGCTTGGCCCAGGAGAACCTGGCAGAAGGCCAACAGCAGTAAAAGGTCTGGTATGACAGAAATGCTTGAGCTAGAGAGTATGCTGTAGGGCAGCAGGTTATGGTTTTCATTCCTGTCAGAAATAACATGCTGCAGGCAACCTAGGAGGGACCCTACATGATGGTAAGGAAGGTCAGTGATGATAACTACATGGCAGAACTGCCAGGCAGGAGGTGGGGCCACAAATTGTATCATATTAACATGATGAAACCTTACCATGATAGGGAGGCCCTTGTGCTGAGTATTTACAGTGGATGGCAGGAGGAGGAGTCTTAGGGGGATCTGGTGACTGATCTTCTCAGTGAGGCTCGTACTAACACCTCAGTGGAAGAGGTAGTAATGTCCCAGCAGCTATCCCCTAACCAGGTTCGAGAAATCAGAGCAGTGTTACAGGAGTTTGGGGACATGTTCACTGGGAAACCAGGATGCACCCACCTGGTGCAGCACCGTGTAGATACAGGACCCCAAAGGCCTATTAAGCAGGCCCTGTATAGGGTGCCTGAGAGAGTCATATGGACTCTGAGGGAGGAGATAAGGGAAATGTTGGAACTAAGGGTAATTCAGGAGTCCAGCAGGCCCTGGGCCTCCCCAGTGGTGCTGATACCAGAGAACAATGGCAGCATCAGGTTTTGTGTGGACTACAGGAAATTAACTACTCACACAGAGTCAGATGCTTACCCCATGCCTAGGACAGATGAAGCCCTAGAGCAGCTGGGTGGGGTTAATTAACATACCACCATTGATCTTACCAAGAATTACTGATAGGTGCCCCCGACTCCCAGTGCTAGAGAGTGGTCAGCATATGTGAATCCTTTTGGCTTGTATGAGTTGACAATGATGCCCTTTGGGATGAAAAAAGCCTCAGCGACTTTCCAGAGGCTGTTAGATTGCATCCTAGCAGCAACAGGAGATTTTGTCCTTTCTTACCTAGATGATATTGCCATCTACAGTCATTCCTGGCAAGAGTACCTTCAGCATGTCAGGGAGGTGCTGGGCAGACTACAGAGGGCAGGGTTGACCATTAAGCCCAGAAAATGTCAGGCGGGTATGGCAGAGGTTTCCTATCTGGGACATAGACTGGAGAGTGGTAAGATCAGGCCAGAACCTGCCAAAATGGAAGCCATTCAGGCATGGCCTGTCCCTACTACCAAAAGGCAGGTGAGGGCATTCTTAGTGATAGCAGCATACTACAGAAAGTTTGTCCACAATTATAGTACCATATCTGCTCCCCTCACAAACCTGAAAAGGAAAAACAAGACAGATAAGGTAGTGTGGACCCCAGCATGTAAGCAGGCATTTCAGAAGCTTAAGGGAACTTTGTGAGGACCCCCTGTGTTAGCCAGTCCAGATTACAGCAAAGAATTTGTTGTGCAGGTGGATGCTTCAAATCATGGTGTAGGGTCTGTACTTAGCCAGGTTTCCTCAGAGGGAGAAGAGCATTCAGTGGTTTATCTCAATTGTAGGCTCGAACGAAGGGAGCAATGCTATGCAGCTATAAAAAGGAATGCCTAGCCATAGTGTGGGCACTGCAGAAACTTTAGCCTTATCTGTATGGAAGGAAATTCACTGTAGTTACAGACCACAATCTCTTAATTGGCTACATCGAGCCAGCCAGAAAAATGCCAAGTTACTAAGGTGGAGCCTAGGGTGGTAAGCATATATGAGAGTGCAGCATCACAGTGAGGTTAGCAATGCCAACACAGATGGGCTCTCAAGACAGAGAATTGGGTAAGGTATTCCCAGATAGGCTCAACCCTCTCAAGTAATGTTTCTCAAGGGTCACTTGAAAACCTAGCTTGAGTTTTGGGGAGGGGTGAAATGTGACATTGCCAGCTCGGCTATTTGGAATTTTGTAAATAATTCTATGTCATTTGTGAATATTGATATATGAGTTATACATATACAGAACTGTATGTTATGTACTGAGCTTCAAAAATTTAACCACAGCATACCCTGCTGGAACATAGAAGATTAACTTAGAAAACTTCAAGAAAATAAGTTGAAATTAAGTGTTTTACGATATGCTATAAAAGTTAGTTTCAATGCAGCAAGAAGACATGATGTCTAGAAGTTTTACTATTGTCTTGGAGAGGAGTATTTACTATATTTAAAATGTAAACAAATTTTATTGCTTTATGATTTCCAGGCAGCTACACATCTGAGAGATATGTATTTTTAACACAGAGATGTTAGTTTCTGAGTTAGCTTGGGAACTTAAGTCGGGTGACAAAAAGTGACGTCATCCAAGGTAACCCAGCAGTAATATGTGATATTGATTTACAAACTTTCTCAGAGAGAAAGACTGGGCATCTTGTATCTTGTCTTGGACCTAGAAACAGCCATTCAGCACTTCTGCCTGAGTGTTGTCTGTAGGTAAGACTTAGGGTATAGTATCTCTCTTAGAGATAGATAGAATATAGTAAAGATTAGTTTAGATGTATTCTGTATTTATCTGAGACTGTCCTGCAATGTTGTTTTAAAATATTTCCTGCCATTCTGAACCCTGAAGTCACTGTGTTGATTTATTGAGTATTGTCTTGTTCTTTTACTATTTATTATTAAATATATTTAAACCTATCTTTGTGGCTGATATTTGTGAGACATATTTAAGCTCTTAGGGTACTTGCATATGTATTTGCTGACATTATACAGGAGACTCCAATAGCCTTCCTTGGTCATACTACCATTTGGATTAATAGTGACATTACACAGTAGGATCGGACTACCTTTGTAACGGCCTTATAGTAGCTGATAAGTAAGGGTGGCTGATGGCAGCTGGCACTACCTTATGGTCAGCACAGAAGGGGGCATAGCTAGCAAACCTGTGTCAGCCTTTCCCAAGTGTGTGTGTGTCTGTGTGTGTGTGTGTGTGTGTGTGTGTGTTTGCATATCAATAAAATCTCAAAGTGTGTGTGTGTGTGTGTGTGTGTGTGTGTCAGCTACTTGGGCAGGGACACAAAGCACTGGTTGGACAGAGAGGGTGCTGAAGGTCTTAGCTTGGCCACTCAGCTGAAGTCTTAACCCTATAGCTGTGCCAGTCTTACTGGGGATCTGGTGAAAGAGGGAGAAACCGGCCCCAGACTGACTGTGATCTCTGTGTGCTTTTAAGGGAAATTGTACTTTACTGTGTTTGTGTGTGTGTGTGTGTGTGTGTGTGTGTGTGTGTGTGTGTGTGTGTGTGTGTGTACTAGTCATCATCCCATTGTGTACATCCCTCACTGTTGCCAGTGGTGAGGACTGAGGCTTATTGATTACTGGGCCTGTGCAGGGGCATCGCAGTCACCTTAATGTACTTCAGGTTTGTTTCATACAAATACACAGTAGTCATAAAATTTGCTTGAGACAAATACATATCAGTACTGCAAAGCCATAATAATGACTGTTTAAACTGAGCAAATGAGAAAATGATCAGATTCTTTTACCCAAAGGCAGCCCCCATCCCATAGATATACTTACTTTGTTGACTGTGTGTATATATATATATATATATATATATATATATATATATATATATATATATATAAGACATAGTTATGATAAAATAATGCCCACAGTAATGTTTTCCAGATTTGTTTCATACAAACAGTAGCCACAGTAAAGTATTCCAGTTTGGTTCACTCAAGTTACATTAGCTTTGCAAAGGTAGAATAATGGGCAAATGATAGTGCAGCAGGGTCTGTCATTTTCATCCACAGACAGCACCCATATCCAGCAATTATAGCTAATTTGCTGTCTGTATACATCTTCCATGCCAAACTTCAATTAAATATAAATTGAATAAAATAAGGGCCACAGTAATTTATTTCATCTTTGGTTTACATAATGCATAGTTGCTCGTCAGCCTCAGGAATGTACTCTAATATTAGCCTTGCAAAGTTCTAACTGTCCCTATCTGGTTGTCTTCCAGAACTGCCAGAATTAAAAAAAAAACAAAAACAAAAACAAAAGCAAACTTACTTCGCAATGTTACTCTTTCCTCTGCAGCTATCACATCCACTTTACTGCTTAAAATTAGTAGGCTTTCTGCTCCTTATTATCCCACAATCTAAATAATGAATCATATAGATTGTGGGGAAGATTGAGCAGAAAGCCACGCAAACTGAGTAATCAGGTGTACAGCACTTCCTCTCATAAGGTGCCAAAGTTCTGTCTGCTTTAAACAAAGATGCCATGGGACATTAATTAATTATTACGTTATTTATTTATTTTAAGACAATAAATGCTGTTGTCTTGTTTCTTTGCAAGTGAATAACTAAATAAAGAAATAAGTGCATGTCAGAAAAGTGCCCCCAACCAAATGGCACCCTAGGCAACTGATTTGTTCAACTACTGGTAAGGCAGGCCATGTTTCCAAGCTCAAGCAAACTATGCACCTGTCACAGTGTATCCCAGAATGACCTTTGTACAATTAATTCATAGATTCCTAGGTTCATAGATTAGTACTAGGTTAACTGCCCTTGTGAGCTAGTTTAAGCCTAGCCAGTTATCCCTTGTGAGACTCAAACCCTGAACATTGTGTTTGTAAGGCAAACACCTTAACCATTAGGCCAACCTCCCAACCCCTCTGTCACTAGAGGAAACAAATGCCTTATTTTCCCAGCATCTCTGCAAACAGCTTTCCAAGGGGATCAACCCTAAATAACCACTTTACAACACCTTTTATGCATTCTTTAAATAACAATCAATTAAACAATTAATAAAGTATTATGAATTTAAAGCAACGAGGGCATAAAAATAATGTTACCAACATGCTATTTTACTTAAACCTGCACTGATATACTGTATTATTCTATCCTGAATTTTATTTCTTAAATGTATAATGTTTTAAGAAATCTTCTAAAATACTTTAAATTATAGCAATGCATGCAATAGTACTCTTTATTTAATCCACGTGTAGACAATACATTCAATTTTAAACTTAAACGCTCAAGTGTACTCAGGGACACTGATTTTTATTTTTATTTATTTATTTATTTATTTGAAAAATATCAGTAAAACCTGAATTTGGACTGTCTAGGAATTTTAAAAAAACACAGGATTTTCGTGGAATTTGGCATTTGTGGCAGGGAACTAATTCACCACAAGATGTACTTCTGCTCATATTTATTATTGAGTGTTCTGTGACAAGAATCTATTTTAATTTTCAATATATCTTGATACAGAAGAAAATTATAATGAAATTACAGTAATAAACAGAATTTTCATTTAAAACTTACAAGTATATTTACTAAATTTCATCTCATGAAAACAGAATTTAATTATTTGAAAAGTGAAAATCAGTCTCCATGCTATTAATTTATCCCCACCTCTTGAGAGTGATTTCTTTGTTTAAAAGTAATCTTATATATACATACAGCTTTCTCTGTCTTGCAGATAAAGACATATAAGAAGGCCTGAACACTACAAGAGTATACAAAAATAGGTGACTGTATTCATTAACATAGTACACATTCATATAACTAACCTATTGTACTGTCTTTAGTACATGGCCATGTCATTAGCATGAGCCATAAACTTGGGTTGTGCCAAGGACATGGTGGCATAACAGTTCTTGGAACTAAACACTCTGACCATTAGTGTCTGAGATGCATCAGTAGCTCTCTTCTTCTTTCTGTATTTAACATAATGTTATTTAGTCTGGATTCCTATTGTCTCACCGATGGCAATGTCTAAAAGGCCTGACCAGTTTAACACAAAGCACTGAAAATAACCTTTAGCAAACCAAGAGGAATGTATTTTTCTATGGCTTTAAATGAAGGTGTGTTGACTGCTCCAGGATGTGATGTAATTTGAATTCCTTCCTTTAAATTCAGGTGATGAAAGTAACAAATTGTATCTGATGAAGTCGCTTCAACTTATTTAAAAAGGAGACGAAAGCGCTTATACATTTGGATATTCTACAATTTTAACCTTGGATTATAATACAATTTTGGTGTGTTCATATAAACATTTGCCTACTCCATTCTACTTTGTGATTGAATGTATTTTTCTATTGGTAGGCAAACCATACTCCAATGGGGAAAAGGCAAGGTCTGGTTAAGTGGTTTTCAGCACATCATGCTAAATTCACTGGTTATCACATCAGACATTGTGTTCTCTTCGGTCCTTCCATTGCCTTACCTGAGGTACAGTCAAGCAGCATTTGCATATATGTACTTTTCTTACTCTATAATAATATGCCTCTGTCGCAATGATGCTGATCCCAGTTATTACTTATATTATTTTTTATAACTTTTCATCCCCACTGGCTGACCATTGTGCCACTAAGCACAGTCATCACTACGCACAAAATCCCATCCTGGCAGCACCCCCCCCCCACACACACATTTTCATATTTGCATGTTCTCCCTTCTGAGAAAGCCCCTGGCCTGAGGAGGACCTGATTCCTCACAAATGTTCTAATTGGTTTGAGTCCTATCAGGCAAATGAATAAGAAGGTTCAGAAGCAAAGCCATTATAACACCATGTGATTGAGTTTTCCCTGGCCTAAATCCCCTCCCTTTCTGCTGACATCATTCTGTGGGGTGAGTGGCAATGAGAGCACGCCCCCCCCCCCAGCCACATAGTAGTTACAACTGTCTCTGCATCCTCCACCTCCCCCAGCTCAGCATCTCCTCGTTTTGAGTCCTGACCTCCACCAGGACTCTGTGGATGATATCTAGGACCATCTCATCCCTGCTAGGAAAGGCATATCCATCTTCCCTGTCAATCTGTTAGGTGCCAGCGTTGCTAATTGAACTCCGGTCATATGGGCTGTAGTCAGATTTTTATCCCGCTACAACACCAAATTAACATATCTACTACTTATCATTACTGCAAATAAGGAAATATTACATGCCCTATACACAACCGTATGTGTCTCTTCGTGTAGCAGCAGATTCTCCGGACTTCTACATATACATAATTCACATAAAATATCCCTTCACTTATAAGTCCAAAATATGTGATGGCCTGTCAGCCACTTGACTTCCTGCCCTGCACAGATATATTGAATGCATCTTCTAGCACTGCTTATTCCAATAATGTCTGTACAATTGCCGACACAGACCTACAATGTACTGTAATGTTTTATTTTATGCTTCCTGGTGTTTCACGGTCACAGCCAGGTATGATTCAAAAACATCTCTTGCACTCTGGCCATGAGCATGGAAGCACTGGTAATTTAAATATATTTTAAATTAGGCAATATACCACCAATATAGCTTATTCCCTTTGATGGGACAGACATGCTGCAACTATGTTGAAATGTTAGCAAGAATGACAGTTACCCAGGTTTCATATATGTGACAGCACATTGCAATGAGCACCTATAATTTTTTATCAATCATACACTGTAACGACACTATAGCTACATGGCAGGCTGATATTGTACAATAGTGGTCTGTCTCACAAACAAAGGTTCAGTTTTCAGGTCACAATGGTTGTTGTTGTTGTTGTGTCTTTCGGCTTTTCTCGGTTAGGGGTCGCCACAGAGGAACTCCAGTCCACTAATGATTGGTAGTTGATTTTTACGTGCCGAGTTACCAGCCCTGACGCACAACCTTCAATGAAGGTACGCCCATTCACGCATGTCACCACGCAGAAGACGCTCTAGCTGAGAATCGAACCGGACAGCGTCTTACTGTGAGGCGACAATGCTTCAGGTCACAATGGTAATATTCATTATTCCGTTTGTGATGCAATCTTCAGTAGGACTACCCCATGTTCGCAGCTCCACTCAACATCTGACTCCTCATTCCACACATTTCTGAATTATGGGCATTTTCTGGGCAGATCATTTGCATACTTATTGCATACTCAGACTTCTCCAGGTACAAAGTTGTGTATGTTCATACTCCATGGCATTTAGAGATGGTTTATGATTTTCATAGAGCTTTGGCATATGTTTTTGTCTTCTGCATACCAGCCCTCTACAGTTATATATAAAGTTTAGGAATACTACAGCAAGGCTTACCTACCATGACATCTTTTATTTGAATACATGATGTTTAGTCTCAGCAATTATACAAAATAGAGGTAAAAAGGTCACATTATTATTTACTGGTTGGTGAACAGTGGTTGCAATACCTGGAAAGTAAAAAAAAACAACTGGTTCATTCGTGGGATTAGAGAAACTCCATGATGTATGCTGTAACATAGTAATCAGCTGATACACACAGAAAACAACTTCAAGCTAATTTTATATAAATATATATATATATATATATATATATATATATATATATATATATATATATTAAATCATCTAAATCAAGGGAATATGATTTATTTTAGTACAATATAATGATAAAAATTAAATACTCACATTCTGAGCAAAACACAACTCAATATACAGCAATCTCAAATCTGAGCTGACATCTTGAAGCTGAGGAAATTATTCAGTATGAGCTACACACCCAATAATTTAGATCTAAAACCACAGCTTACATTGTTGAATCATGTCCAGTGCTTGAATGAGATGATGAGAATGATTCTAAAGTAGATTATATTTAGAGATCAATTTTTTAACTTTCTTGTTATTTAACTTATTTACCTGCTAGCTAAATGCACTGTTGGTATATTAATATTCATAAAATGCAGATGTTGCTGATTTTGGACAAACTGGATCACCAGTCTGGTGCCTCTGCCAGTAAATGCAAGTGTTAATGACACATATATAAATGGTGGTTATTATCATTTGGCTACAGCTTATACCTGATGGCTTAACAGTAAACCACATAACATTTCCACAAATGAAAGTTTTATGTGGAATGCATATGTGTTTTTCAGTTATTTTGTTTTGTTTTAAATATTATTTTAGTGTGTCCCTCCAAGAAACACTATCAATTTTAAGTGTAACTAGACATTCACCATTTAAGCCAGAGGGTACAACTTAATTTTGTGAGGGCAACATTTTGCCTAAATCATGGATACTACAACAAGATTCTACCATTAATCTAAAAAAGAAGGTACATCTGTCCAAACTGATAATCCATCCATCCATCCATCGCCCCTTTTTCCCATTTTTGCACATGGGGTTGGGGTGTTACTTCAACAGTGACAATCATCTAGAGCCAAAGTTTACACCACTTGCACGCACACTCACACCTATGGTCAGAGTATCCAACAGGGGCGGCCCATGCTATTGGACTGCCGGACTGCAGCCCCCTCAGAACAAAAAAGAATTAGAAATAGAAAAAAAAATTTTAAATTTTGCGGACTTCGCACATGCGCAGTAGTCCCGACTACTGCGCATGCTCCAGGCAGTCCAGCAGTCCCCATAGGGAAACACAAGGAGACGTCTGTGCACTTTTAAAGTGCACAGACTCACTGGGATAATGTATCGGGGCCGGACTGCAACAGCAGCAGTCGGGAATGACAGAACAGTCTCATCGGGAGGTTTGATTTCAGGGATCTCGTGGGTCTTTGGAGTATTGCGCGGGCAGGATGTACGTTAGCTGGATATTATGGAGAACTAACAGGTAAGTGTATGGTGCTTTTTACTTTTACAATGTATGGTACTTGCTGCTTTTATACTTTGTGTGTGTATTGTACTTGCTGCTTTCATACGGGGGTGTGTGTGTGTGTGTGTGTGTGAAAATGCCCCAGGTGCTCATGGTGTGGTAGGGAATATCTCAGACTTGAACCCTGTACCCTGTATGCAGGTGTTAAAGACTTGAGTTCCCTACCCACCACCATTTGTAAAAAAATTGCAGATTTTTGCCTCATATTTGATCTGATCTGTTCCTCATAATATCTGTGGTTTGTAAATGTTGCAATGCTTGATATTTGATGGTGTAGTAGTAGCATTGTTGCCTCACAGCTGCAGGTTCTCAGGTTTGATTCTTGGCTGGGGTTCCTTCTTTGTGGGGTCTGTTATCTTCTCCCTGTGTTTGTGGGGTTTGCTTTTATTTGATGGTGCACTGGTAGCATTGTTGCCTCACAGCTGCAGGTTCTCAGGTTTGATTCTTGGCTGGGGTTCCTTCTTTGTGGGGTCTGTTATCTTCTCCCTGTGTTTGTGTGGGTTTGCTTTTATTTGATGTTGCACTGGTAGCATTGTTGCCTCACAGCTGCAGGTTCTCAGGTTTGATTCTTGGCTGGGGTTTCTTCTTTGTGGGGTCTGTTATATTCTCCCTGTGTTTGTATGGGTTTGTTTTTATTTGATGGTGCACTGGTAGCATTGTTGCCTCACAGCTGCAGGTTCTCAGGTTTGATTCTTGGCTGGGGTTCCTTCTTTGTGGGGTCTGTATCTTCTCCCTGTGTTTGTGTGGGTTTGCTTTTGTGTCCTCCCATGTTACAAAGACATGTCTGCATTATTTCTTCCTGGGCCTCTGTGAAAATTGTTTTTTTGTTCCAAGTCAGACTGTCCCGATTAACAAATGTTAAATAAAATTGACAGGCATTTGAATTTCAGACTTCAGGTTTCTGAATGTTTAATTCCTTGCATATTTGATGGTGCAGTGGTAGTATTGTTGCGTCACAGCTATAGGTTTTCTGATTTGATTCTTGGTTGGGGTGGCTTCTGTGTGGAGTCTGCATCTCCTCCCTGTGTTTGTGTGGATTTGCTCTGGTGCCCTACCATTTTACAAAGACGTGTCTGCAGTATTAATCCCTGCGTCTCTGCTGAAAATTGTTTTTGTTCTGTCCGCAGTAAAATTGACAGGCATTTGAATTTCAGACTTCAGGTTTCTGAATGTTTAATTCCTTGCATATTTGATGGTGCAGTGGTAGTATTGTTGCCTCACAGCTATAGGTTTTCTGGTTTGATTCTTGGTTGGGGTGGCTTCTGTGTGGAGTCTGCATCTCCTCCCTGTGTTTGTGTGGATTTGCTCTGGTGCCCTGCCATTTTACAAAGACGTGTCTGCAGTATTAATCCCTGTGTCTCTGCTGAAAATTGTTTTTGTTCTGTCCGCAGTAAAATTGACAGGCATTTGAATTTCAGACTTCAGGTTTCTGAATGTTTAATTCCTTGCATATTTGATGGTGCAGTGGTAGTATTGTTGCCTCACAGCTATAGGTTTTCTGGTTTGATTCTTGGTTGGGGTGGCTTCTGTGTGGAGTCTGCATCTCCTCCCTGTGTTTGTGTGGATTTGCTCTGGTGCCCTGCCATTTTACAAAGACGTGTCTGCAGTATTAATCTCTGCGTCTCTGCTGAAAATTGTTTTGTTCTGTCCGTAGTAAAATTGACAGGCATTTGAATTTCAGACTTCAGGTTTCTGAATGTTTAATTCCTTGCATATTTGATGGTGCAGTGGTAGTATTGTTGCCTCACAGCTATAGGTTTTCTGGTTTGATTCTTGGTTGGGGTGCCTTCTGTGTGGAGTCTGCATCTCCTCCCTGTGTTTGTGTGGATTTGCTCTGGTGCCCTGTCATTTTACAAAGACGTGTCTGCAGTATTAATCCCTGGTCTCTGCTGAAAATTGTTTTGTTCTGTCAGCAGTAAAATTGACCGGCATTTGAATTTCAAACTTCATGTTCTTCAGAATACATAGTAGCACAACCTTTTTTCTAGCAATTTTCTAAGTTTATAAGATGAATATTTTAAATTTGTCCCTATTTTTGGGACTGTATTCCCCAATTATTGGCTTCGTCCAGGTTTTTGTGCTAAGGTTGACAGCTATGGCAAGAACTGAATTCACTGAATATGTTTGAGGGCTGTATTCCCTCATTGCTGGGTTTGTCCAGGTGTTTTGTACTAAGAGGTTGACAGCTATGGTGAGAACTGAATTCACTAAATGATAGCCATTTAAGTTTCAGTCTTCCTCTCTTTTACAAAGCAGCTGTTGTATGTAGTGGTATGTTACTCTGACTGTTTTTGCTCAGGGACCTTGGCAGTAAAATGTATGGTGGCAACACAACATTTTATTCTAGCAACTTTCCAAGATTATACAAGCAATGTTTAATGTGTCCCTGTTTTTTGGGCTTTTGACCCCCCCCCCCCCAATACATTTTGGCTTTTTCCAATTTTCTTGAGCTGCGAAGTTGAGATGCAGTTGAGTATTGAGTAGATTTTACAAGGAGCTGAGAGCTGCAGGGGAATAGAAGTTTAGTGCTTTGCCTAGTTAATACTATAGCACAACAGGTTGTGTACTTGCTTTTGATGCAGAAGGCTGTGGGTTCTACTCCCACAAGGGTGGATGCTGCCGTACTGAGAATGTTCTCCTTGGTGAAGATATTAACTATGAGTCTGTTATCAGTTTGCCATCCATTTCCTCTTGCAATATTATTACTAGCTTATCATTTTTAATGTAATATAGGCAATTTATTCCTGAGGGGCAACAGACACTTTATTTTTCGATGAAACCATGAAATATAAAGGTGATTGCTAGCAGCAACCGCTTCATTAGTTACAGATTTCTTTAATGTGGAATTATTTAGATGACTTACTTCAGAGATTGTGCATATTTACTGATAATGGACTGTAGAATTGTGCATATTTACTGATAATGGTGGACTGTAGAATTGTGCATATTTACTAATAATGGTGGACTGTGGAATTGGTGCATATTTACTAATAATGGTGGACTGTAGAATTGTGTATATTTACTAATAATGGTGGACTGTGGAAGTCTGAGTAGACTTTTTTATGATAAATGTTCTCAACTGGGCAGTTTTGCCATTATGGGTGCATATGGTTTGTTTCATTGCTTACTGGAAAAATGTTCAAAACAAATTTAAAACACCCTCTAACAAGTGTACTGTATTGTACAAGGAATATAATTTTAGTACAATGAGGAAGGTGTATCAAAGAGCACATGTATGTTTCATATGCAAGGGGCCTATGATTTGAAAACAGCCCAAAATTAATCTTTATCTGCCACTGGCAAAATGTATTTTCTTTGAATGTGGGTTTCAATGCTGTTTCAATGAATGTGAGTTTCAAGGGCAGAGAAGTTTTAATGCTAAGTTTTCATTGTGAGACTGCATTGCTTTGTTTAACAGATGACTTAGTGTTTGTGCTGTAAAATACAAAATAAAACTTTCAAATGAAGTCCAACTCATCATAGAAGTAAAGCAGTATGCACATTAGTGTTTATGGTAAATGGAGTGAAATAGCCAAGTAATGGTTCATTGGAATGGCTGCAGAGGCTCCATTCAACCATTATTTTGTCAGGGGGGAAGGGCAGCAAACTCAGACAGGCCCAGCTGAACTATACCTCCCAACTGTCCAGATTTTCAAAGAATGAATAGATTTTTGCTTCTTATTTTTGGTTTGTTCTTCATAAAATTTGTAGTTTTCTGGTAAATCATTTAGGAATTAAGTCACTAAATAATAAGTTTCAGACTTCATAACCTTCAGAAAAATGCATGTTAAAGTAAGAGCTGTTCTATCAACTGTCTCAATTTATACAAGAGCAATTTTAGTACTGTTTATATGTGCCCCAATATATTTGGCCTTGTTCAGATTTACTGCATTAACAGGTTGAGAGGTACATGCAAATAAATTGCTTTATAGAATTAGGCATAGCCAACCTCTCAACTGTCCCCAATTTTGGCTCAAAATGTTGCTCTTCCCCTAATAATCCCTCTGCAAAATAGCAATTTTGGAAGAAAACATGGAGGGTTTACAATTAAGAAATAACTGTAATAATCAAAGTTATAGATTACTTGAAATGCATGTAGATTATTTTATTTTGTCAGCTGCTCAAGGTAGCAGTACTAATATTAAAGTGTCCCTTCTTTGACAGGTAGCAGCTGTATTGTGTGTCTATTTTATATTTTTGCATCACATTTTTGGTCCATTTTTCATAAAGTTGTGTTTTTTGGCAAATTAGTGACAAATCACTAAAGACTGAAGTTAGAAAATGACAGACATTTGAGTTTCAGATTTTATACCCTTCAGAAAATTCATACTAATGCAAGACCTATTCTATTATCTTTCTAAGTTTATTAGAGCAATATTTAAAAATCGTCCTTATTTCTGGGCCTTTGCCCCACTTCTGTGTATGGCTTTGTCCAGATTTCTTGCTCTTGAGGTTGAGAGGTATGACAAATGTGTCAGGGCCATCACAGTCAGCCAGAGAGATTTCAAATTGTGACATGCTTGTTACACCCCACTCCCCCATGTAGTGACTCTGGATGTGTCCAAGCAAGGCAAGGAGTAGTTGTATCTACCTTGGATGGGGAGGACACACTGCATAAGTACTACAGTGGCTTTTCATCTGTCCTTGATTTTGCAGAATGGTCTGGTTTCTGTCATATTTTTGTACTGTTGATTTATGCTTATTACTCAGATTTATGCTTATTACTCAAAGTGCCTGTTGCTCTGTGTTTAAGTAGCAATGCTTTAATGACCATAAGGTAAGCTTGTCTGAGATCGTAAGATGCAAGTAAGCTTTAATAAGCATACTGTTAAAGAATTGCCAACACTGAAAGCCTTTCTGTTGTTGCCATGCAGAGAATACTTGACTAGATAATGTATAAGCCTTGGGTATTAAAGGACAGGATTCCATTATTTTAAAAAGCTCATTACACTTGTTGGAGACTTCCAGTCATCTCTACAGACTTTACCCGTAAACTAAACAGAATGCCAATCATGTGTGGTCCATAACCTGTACAGTAATCCTTTAAGCAATGTATCTTGAGCTTGTTTCTTGTTTGCTTTTCATTTTTACTTTTATCATGTTTTCCCCATGAAACAAGCTGTCAGGCAGCAGGTCTTTTTGGATAAGAAACATTTTTACAAGTGGGGGCATCACATAGATTTCTACTTTCAGCATGTTACTTGGTACTTTAATAAAGCTGAATATATTATAATTAGAACTGCAGTGCAAGGAGAAGTGGTTTGAGTTGAGTGCTTCTGGTTTTTCTTATACTTGATTTTGACTGGCATTCCAGTAATGTATTTAAAAAGTAATTTATTTTTTCATGCCTCACAACCTTTTGTTTCCATCTAGATATTAAGTAAGCTGTCATGCAGCCAATGCATTGAAATATTTTTATTCTTCTACACTTATTTTTGTCTTGATTGGACTTTCATAATGATGGTTTGCCACCCAGGGCAGCGTATTTAATTAAAGTTAGTTTTTTGTGGTTTTGTGCATAGCTCCTCCCCTTTCTGGTTGACCACACCCCCACCCCTTGACCCCACCCATTCAGCTGTCTCCTGCAGCCCCCCTGTAATTTGACGTCACCAGCCGCCACTGGTATCCAATCCACCTACTGCATGTCTTTGGAATGTAGGGAAAAACTAGTGCACCCAGAGGAAACCCATGCAAATACAGGGAGGATGCACAGACTCTGCAGAGAAGGCACACCAAATGAGGATCAAACTGGGAAACATCCTGCTGTGAGGCAACAACACTATCTGCTGTGCCACTGTGCCTCCCCTATAAATAGATGATTTATTACTAGTTCTTCATTAAGATCCTTCTAATAAGAGACAATTACTGTATGTACTTCATACTATAAAACAGAGGAAGGTTTAATTGGAGCAAATAGCAGAAAGCCCTGGTATATGATCAAAAATGTATTTCCATACCCACTGGGGTGACTTATGACAACTACCCATGGTAACCAAATATCAGATAATGTGAGCCACATGATTGGAAGGCCACATGACTGGGAGGAGAGCAACATTCTAGAAGATCTTAAGGCCTGGAACAAAAAACAATCCCTGTCCTGATACTAGCAAATCTGACTCAGAAATTGCCACACAATTCAATTCCTTCTTTACCTCTTCAATAGCTGAGCTCACTAAGGCATTCACCAACAATAATCCTCCTCCCCTCTCTGCCCAATCCTCCCCTCTCTCCCCTCCCTACCCTAATTTTGAACTTAAACCGGTCTCCATCAACCAAATAAAAAAACTCCTCTTTAAACTAAAGCCCTGCTCTAACGCCCCTGATAGCATTCCCTCCTCCTTCCTAAAAATAGCATCAGATGCTATTGCTCTGCCTATCAGCATCCTGATGAATAGATCCATACTCAAGTCCTATGTTCCTAAACTTTGGCGTACTGCTTATATTTTCCCTCTCCACAAGGGTGGCAAAAATAACATTGTATCTAACTTTCGGCCCATAGCCATCCTCTCCTCTCTCTCCAAAATTCTTGAAAAATGCATCCATCTACAGCTCTTACCATTCCTTACCAAACATCAACTACTTTCCCCCACCCAGCATAGTTTCCGCCCTGGACATAGTACTAACTCTGCCCTGCTCTCCTTCTTACATTTCATCAATTCAGCCCGTGACTCTGGAGATTTAGTATCTTCTGTCTTGCTAGACCTTTCTAATGCCTTTGATACCATCTCCCATACCCACCTCCTAAACCATCTCTCTAAACTTAACCTTTCCCAAGCAACCATTTCTTGGTTCTCTAGCTATCTTTCTAACAGGTCCCAAGCCGTGAAATGGGGCCAAGCCACTTCCTCTTTGCTCCCTACTCCCACTGGTGTACCCCAAGGTTCCATACTTAGTCCTCTGCTATTCAACATCTTTATTAATGACTTCCATAAAGCCATTCCCAACTCCAAAATTGTTCAATACGCTGATGATTCCACTTTGATTTGTAGTGCCCCCAACCTAGCTGAGCTCCAATCTCTAACCCAAAATGCCTTTTCTACCACCCAAGATTGGATGCTCCAAAACCACCTCTCTCTTAATGCCAACAAAACCAAGATCCTTCTATTCTCCCCCTCCAAATCTTCCCCTCTAGATGAAAACTCCCTTCACATCACTAGTCATAATAACTCACAAATAGAGATTGTACACTCTGCCAAACTTCTTGGTGTCACCATAGACAGTCAGCTAAAATTTAACTCCCACATTCAGCAGAATATCAAAGACACACACATAAAACTTGGCCTACTTTACAGAAATCACCACTTCCTCTCAGCTAACTCTTGCCACTACCTATCCTCTTCCCTCTCTCATGTATGGCTCTCCCTTGCTCACTAACTTATCCTCCTCACTTACCTCCAAACTAGAGATATGTTACAACAACATTTCTAGATTTGCCACAGGTGTCAAATCCTCCTCACACCATTGCAATTCCCTTCATTCCCTTAACTGGCTTGAACTGCCCAACCTACTTGACTTTCACCAACTAACCACAGCACACAAATTAGTATTCCAACCCTCAAACTGCCCTGCACTATCCAACATACTGCAACCATATTCCCCTCCCAGACCTCTTAGATCCTCTCACCAAAACCTGCTGACCATTCATAAACCCAAGCACCCAGCTGGCCAGCTACTCTTATCCTGTACCCTAGAAAAAAAATGGAACTCTCTTCCCTCCAGCCTATGGACCTGCAATAACCTCAATAGCTTCAAATCTCAACTTCATTCCTACTACTTAATTAACAGGAAATGCAACTGCTCTCTTCCTCCTTTGCCTCTCAAACCCTCCTCTCTCCTTACCCCTGGCTAACCTCTCCTTACTTCTCAACCTCTCCTCTCCTAACCCACTCTTAATTATTAATTTGTTTCTTATAACAATTTACTTCCGCCAACTTCTATACTATATACTCTCTTCTTCTGAACTATTTGTTCATTCTGCTGTTTGTTTATCACATTGACATTGAATCAAACTGTTTGTGTCTTTTGTTTGATATTTTTATTATGTACTATGTATTTTTTATACTATGTATGTTTTACTTTGATTTTAAAATGTATCTAATTAGATTTGTGGAGCTTTTCTCCCCAGGCCTCCACTGAAAACGGTCTCCCTGAGCCCAGTGGACCTCCCGGTCATCAAAATGGAAATACATAAATAAATAAATAAATAAATAAATAAATAAATAAATAATTCCAAAGATCCAGGCTACACCCTTTCCACACACACCTAGCAGCTCAAGTCATGCAGATTCAGAAGCTGCATTCCATGGTGAAATAAACTGCCCCACCCCCATACACATACCTCCAAGTAACCAACTGTATCCTATTGAATTATGTGCCCCTTTCCTCCAGCTCTGTCTTTTCAATGTTCACTAATTAATGCCAGAGAGTACCAGAGCTCAGATCATATCAAGTAACACAAGGAGCTCTTTATGAAGTGTCTTAGATGGAAGTCTGTCATCCATTCAATAATAGTGATGATTTCCTCACATGGACCATACTTGCAATGACATTAATGTTTTATGGTGTTCTATAATGTCACAGACTTTGTGGCATTACAGAAGGCTGGTAAAAGGGAACCAGTACAGACACATACACACACACACACACACACACACACACACACACACACACACACACTGTCATATTTTGGTGCACCTTCTTTCTTACTTTTTTCTTCTCAATAATATCCATCTCCACTTTATTTTTTATAAGCTATACTTTGGAAGACAGGAAAATGCCTCATGTTAAGAAATCAAAGTACACTATTTCGCAAGTATTGCGCATCCTTATCCTCTTAGTGTAATTCAATATCCATCAGAAATTTGTAATTTAATTATATGGTAGGCAGCTTCAGTTTATATATAAATAGTGTAAATTCTTTAGATCAATATCCCTCAGAAATATGTAACTAAATTATGTGGTAGGTAGCTCCTGCTTATATATAAATAGTGTATAGTTTGTACTAGTGAAGAGCATAGCTGCTTTACTGTTCATTTAGTTCTAACATTAAATTGTGCTACTGCATGGTTTGAGTATTTCACACATGAAATAACTTTGTAATGTCTCTAGAAATAACATCACAGCTTTTTTCTGCGACTATCTTAGTTTACAGCATACACACGATGTCACTGCCTTTATCATCCAATACAGAAGATACTCATGTTATAGTCCAGACATAAATACAGGCCAGTTACAACATCAGATTCATCCTCTTATGTCACATTGAGCTCATGATAAGAACAAATTAGGCTTCTCAAACAAGTAAGGAATGGTCTGCAAGAGCAGTAAGTAAGCTGTCTCATGGTAACAGAAGCACCCAAGTAAGAGGGCCCAAACTCCATCTTGTGCCACTACATACAAGTCAGGTACATAAAAACTGTGAACACGGAAGTCTTTTATGGGACAAAACACTCAGTCAGGGAAGTGATAGAGTCAAATGATGTACAGCTCAGCTAGACTACATGTTGTCTTGCGTTATGGTGTCCCAGAAAATATTCACATGAACATGGGCAGCAATGCCTCAGCAACTACAGCTAAAATTACATAGTACCAGGTTGTTAATCAGTTAGATCCATTTGGATTCACCAAGAATCCTGTAATAAATACTGAGATGTCAGATCCCACAATATCATTTGAATTCAAATATTTTTTTGCTGAGAGTAAAACTGATAACATTGAAGACAATATGCACTGAATCCAGCAAATATGATGAGGTGAAATTTAGTACTCAAATGTCACTTCAGCTGTCTCATATTCCCTCTTGAAACAATGTCCTCCATCTGAACTTTGTGTTACAGAAAGCTGCAGAATGGCATGCCATAAATCCTTCACTAGCTTAGCTGCACTTTGCAGTGTACCAAAAGACAAAACACAAATAAATATGTAGAATTAGTCCAAGGAGGAGAGGATATCAGTCAATGTGAAGTGTGTTTGTACATTTTCAAGAAGGACTTAATTGTCTGCATATAATTAACACACACAAGGATTTGGAGACATGAAAAACAAAAGTCTTATAACATGCAACCACAATGTATTTCAAAATGACAGCGTGTCAGAGCTGTAAAAAGAAGTAGCCATAAATGTGAACAGTTCATGTGTCCTGGCTTCTGTTAGTTCTTTCTCTATTGCTGTTATGTGGGTGAAATTAGCTAATGTAATCTGATGTAAAGACTGTGTGTGAAAGGAACTAAGGTAATCTCATGTAAAGACGGTGTGTGAAAGGAACTAAGGTAATCTGATGTAAAGACTGTGTGTGAAAGGAACTAAGGTAATCTGATGTAAAGACTGTGTGTGAAAGGAACTAAGGTAATCTGATGTAAAGACTGTGTGTGAAAGGAACTAAGGTAATCTGATGTAAAGACGGTGTGTGAAAGGAACTAAGGTAATCTGATGTAAAGACGGTGTGTGAAAGGAACTAAGGTAATCTGATGTAAAGACGGTGTGTGAAAGGAACTAAGGTAATCTGATGTAAAGACTGTGTGTGAAAGGAACTAAGGTAATCTGATGTAAAGACGGTGTGTGAAAGGAACTAAGGTAATCTGATGTAAAGACGGTGTGTGAAAGGAACTAAGGTAATCTGATGTAAAGACGGTGTGTGAAAGGAACTAAGGTAATCTGATGTAAAGACTGTGTGTGAAAGGAACTAAGGTAATCTGATGTAAAGACGGTGTGTGAAAGGAACTAAGGTAATCTGATGTAAAGACTGTGTGTGAAAGGAACTCAGGAAATCTGATGTAAAGACGGTGTGTGAAAGGAACTAAGGTAATCTGATGTAAAGACGGTGTGTGAAAGGAACTAAGGTAATCTGATGTAAAGACGGTGTGTGAAAGGAACTAAGGTAATCTGATGTAAAGACGGTGTGTGAAAGGAACTAAGGTAATCTGATGTAAAGACTGTGTGTGAAAGGAACTAAGGTAATCTGATGTAAAGACGGTGTGTGAAAGGAACTAAGGTAATCTGATGTAATGCAGTTGCACCTGTTTTTATATTCTGTAAGAAAGGAAATGATGTAGTCTGGTGATCCACTGTTTCGTGTGGGAATAGAGCTGATGTGACTATATTTGAAGTGAAAACAAGGAACTGTCATAGTCTCAGTCTTGTCTTTGCAGGGGAGATCTTGATACATTCATGTAAGTGCTGCTCTGCTTTGTTTTAGTTTTCCTAATGTAGAATAGTTAGGGCCAGTACTTCTTTAGCAAGAGCCAGATAGACCACTTATTTAGCTGTACACCAGAATGTTCTGTGTACATATGCCATCTATACAACTGACTGTTATTTGTATATTCTCTGTGCATTGTTTTGACCTCTGCATATTTAATTGGTATTAGGACTGCCTTCATTGTTTAAATATCATTTTATTTATTCCTCTCTAAGATCTTGTGGAGGATATTTATTTTTCATATATGTATTATTGTTAATTCTTACCTGAGAAGAGGGTTATTATTATTATTTATCATGGTTAGCTGCTAAAACTGTGGTTTCTGCCTCCATTTAGCCACACTGCTCAAACATACTACCAGTGAAATATCCTTTTTTATAATTTATATTTGACAAAATCAAGACTGACTGGTAGATGGTGTGTTTACGTCCCCAGCCATATCTAGGATGGTGACAGTACTACTGTGCTAAGAAAAAAACTATCAGAAGTTGAACAGTTTACCTGTCTTCCCCTGAAGAGGTGTGTGTGTGTGTGTGTGTGTGTGTGTGTGTGTGTGTGTGTGTGTGTGTGTGTGTGTGTGTGTGTGTGTGTGTGTTTATAACAATAACAGTTTGAAAACCAGTTACCACGAGTAAGGGGCACTAAAAAGTATTGTGGTTCATACAGATAATGGTGAAAAATGGGCCTAGGATGATTTTCAAAAACCTCAGCTCTGTAATTGATTAATGTATAGTCTTAGTCTGAATGTGGATATTAAACACTCATATCCAGAACAGCAGTGCATATTCTCTTTGTGTTTCTGAAGCCAGTCTGCATTTGATGAATTGATAAATTGTAAAGAAGACACAGAAAATGGTGAAGGAAAAAAGTCTCACTCCAGCATGGATCAGGCAGCAGTTTATTCACAAAATTCACAGTTTCACCTCCTTGTGACTTGGTCATTTGATGAATTGGTTACTGATTAAGATTTATGTCTACATTTTCTTTTTTTTAACCTGTTATGTACTGGTTGTGTGACTGAAGGGACTATCTTTTTGGTTACCAGCAGACCTATTTGTGACAACAGTCCAGATCCATGAACAATAACCCTTATCCACCACTTGAGTAGGTGGCACATTGGTTGGCAGTGGTTGGATTCAAACCTTTATTAGCACCAGGCATCCATCACATTTTGGTGACAGTAGTGCCATAAGTGACAATTGGTAGCAGTGGTGGGATACTGAAATTTAACTTTTTTATCCTAAAGCACCTTTGTTACCAAAGGTTTGTGTATACCTTCTCTGCCACATTGTAAGTATACAGATGTTTAGTTTTGTACATAAATTATTTTTCTTTTAGTCAGTTTAGTTTAAGAAACTGAAAAAATAGCTCTTCTGATAATTTAGAATGTTAGTGACATAACTGACAAAGAAGTACAAAAGAAAAGGTATCTAGCATGTTAATATGTCCAAGGTGGAGATTGTATGCAACTGGAATGCAAACTGGAGACAACCTTGCAGGAGGTGTGGGTCCCCATGAGGCAGACAAAGGACAATCTGCTCCATACCAGGAGGACTTCATAATCCAAATGGAATTACAGAGTTTGTCACTGGAGATGAGGTGTCTGGAACTTAACATAGCTGAGACAATGCAGTGGATGATGACAGACGAGAAGGAAAAAACAGCACCAGCACTAAAAGGAGATGATGATCCCTTGCCAGAGACATGTAAGTCATAGGGAGGGGTAACCCAAACACTAGAGACTCACAACAGGACAAACGTTGTTCAACTGTTTAAGGAGGGGATGATTTTGGTTTCTTTATGCAAGCATTTGAAAATGTGTGCATACACTACCGAGTTTACGAAGGGCTATGAGTCAGGTTTTTAACTCCTTTACTCTATGTTAAGGTTAAGCAATGTTTATTGAATGTTTGACTTCAGAAATGTACAGAAAAAAATTAAGATAGCACAGAAGAGTGGCAAATTACAGTGTGACAGAATATATTGCAAACATCAGCATTCCTTTTCATAGATGGAAGAGTGGATGTAAGTTCATCTGAGGATATGAGGATTTGGTTGGCATACAAAGAGTGTACCACTGCTGGAGAGATGGGGATGAATGAGACTCCTAGCTACTAGGTTGTCTCTACATAGGATATTCACTGCTGCACATTGATACAAAGGAATCCATGAGAGGCAGACTAAGCTATCATAGCAGGTTATATAGGAAAAAAGGGAGCACATGATTTTTATTGCATGGTAGGTTTGAGGTTAAATGTTTCATATGTATCCAAAAGGAGCATGTACCATTTCACCATCCACAGAGGCAGGGTGGTGAACAAAGATCTCAGGAAACAGGCAAGCACTACTACAGTGGTGGATCATCTGGAGATAACAGCTGTGCCTAACTATCACAAAAGTCTGCATCCTATATTGGTAGAGAGGAAGAAGGTCATTGCCAAGAGGGAAACAGTCTCAGACAAAACCATAGCCAAGCCTGTAGTAGTCACATAGGAGCAATACTTGCTGGGCAGTCCACTTCAGTTTGGACCTTGGGAGGGGGACACCCATTCAAATACCTTTGGAGAGAGTTTATCTGGATTGGGAAGGTGTCAGGGGAGCAAGCAAGTAACTGTGTTTGTGGATATCCTAGCTGATGTCCTAATATGGAATGACCTTGACAAAGCAGTTCCTTGTGTGCATGCTGTTATATTCAACCAAGCATTATGCAAACACTTGGGAATGGCAGTAGAGGGAGTCCCAGCTGGAACTCATACCTTCATTGAAGGCTGGTAATGTGGCTTATTCAGAGGGGAAGCTGGTCACTAGCAAAAAACCATAAACTGAGTCACAGCAGCTGAAAGGCACTGGACTTCCATTGGAAGATAGCACTTCAAGGGGAGAGTTAGGTGGTAGTAATTAGCCAGAGTTTAAGGCACCACTGACAAAAGGAACTAGTCTTCCTTTGAATTGGGAATTGGAGGGGTCACTAAGAAGTTGAGGCAAGTTCAACTCTCAGACCCTAATTTACAATTACATAAACAAATGCTCTGATGGAGATGTTTAACTCTACATTGAAGACCATATTGAAAGAAGTAGTAGGCTGTTTCAATAGGAAATAAGACAAGTACCTTCCTCATTTTCTCTTTGCATAGAAGAAAATTTCCACTACAGGTTTTACACCATTTGTGCTGATGCATGGCCAAAGGTTAGGGGGGCCCTGGATTTAAATTTTGATAAGTTAAAGGATAACTATGACCACCAGAAGGAGTCTGTTGTGCAGAATGTCCTAAACTTCAGGACTAGGCTTAGGGTGCTCATGGGTATCACCCAAAAGCACCTGGCATAAGCACAGCAGCAGTAAAAGTCTGGGGTGACAGGACGGCCAGAGCAAGAGTATTATACTGGGCAGATCTACTTGGCACTGTAGACCACATCGAAGGACTATACATTCATGCAAATATTTCAAGCATGGGCATAAATGCCCTTCTAGCTTGCCAATATACCAAAACACTTGTTGCCATAATAAGTGTCCAGGCTGTCCTTAAAAATATCTAGACTAGTGCTTGCTTTAATGTAATTTTGTAGTCTGTTCCATGCATCAGCTACTGTCAGAGAACCAATTAGTGCACTTCTCATTCCTATAGAATCTTCTCCATAGGTGATCTGATGATTCTCTAGTACTGTTTGTTAACCCCAAACATTCCCAGAGGTAGTTGTCACTAAATGCCCTATATACCTGAATAAGATCTCCTCTTAGATATCTGTAAGAGACACTGTACAAGTTCAGATATTTTAGTCTTTCATAATAACTTAAATTTTCACATCCATGGATTCCCTTGGTATATTTCCACTGTTCTCTTTCCAGTTTACTCATGCTTGACTTCTTATAGGGTTTCCATATTGTTATTCTATACTCATGTTTGGGTCTAATGTAATTAACAAACAATGACTTCATTATTTTTAATTTCCTAGACTTTATAAATCTTTTTATACAACCTATAGTTCTATAACTATCATTAACCAATTGGTTGATATGATTAGAAAAACTTATAGCTGAATCTACCCATATACCCAGGTCCTTAAATGAGTCTAGAGTTTCAATCACTGTGTGCTGTATTAAATATTCACTTTCAGTTTATGTCTCCCAAATCTCATATGCTTAGTTGTTGATGTATTTATCAACATATTATTGTCCTGTGCCCAAATGGTCAATTTAGGCAAGTTATTTTGCAAACATGCCTTATCTGTAACACATGTAATCAGTTTACCCAATTTCAGGTCGTCTGCGTATAGACTGTAGAACACCTCAGATGAAAAAGACTGTAGCCCTTGTCCCTCACATACCGGGATGACACTCTGGTTGGATGTTATGGGATTTAGACTCCCATCAGTGCTAGTGATTTGTCACATTTTGCTGGCAATGGTATCATTCATAACAGTAGTATAGCATTAACAAGGTATCCTGCTCCTCCCAAGTATATGTGTTCAGCTGCCCTCCTGGATGGTAGGTTCATAGGTTCATAGGTTCATAGGTTTATACTAGGCTATCTGCCCTAAGGCATTTATAAGCCTAGCCCAAATTTTTGTGGCTTACGCCACCCCTTATATGAAAAAATACCGTGCCCATTAGTTTGTTGTGCCTCTGTCTAGCAGTGACACAGAGATGATTCCCAGGGTAAACCTACGATCTCCCATCCACAGGTCAAGATTTCTCTTGAACAGAGCCAGCGAGGTGCTCTGCCTCACATGGACTGGGATTTTATTCCACAGCATAGGGAGTCTCTGAGTGATAAATCTATCCCTCCAGCACGTCCTATTTATGTCCATGCTAAGGTTTAAGTCGCTTGCTCTAGTGGTTTTGGTGGATTTGGATTTTTTGAGGTGGAGCATGTCCATTAATTCCGGGTTGGACATGGCCTTGTATGTCAGGCACATGTCACCTCTGAGCAGACGGTATGCAACTAAATAGAGCTGGAGTTTCTTCAATCTGGCAGCATATGACAGATTTTGGAGTCCCTTTATCCTTTTGGTGAGGAACTTTTGGGGTCTCTCCAATTGCTGCAGATGTCGTGTGAGATACATCCCGAATGGGGCATTGTACTCGATCATTGGTCTGATAAGTGAAGAGTACAGGGGAACAATGACCTCACTAGATCTGGATGTGAATCCCTTCATGATCAGGTGGGCAATGTAGAAGGTCTTTCTAACCACTTTAGCAACGTGAGTGTCAAAAGAAAGGTACATTTGATGTAATAGCTATAGTTCATAAATCCTCCTTTACCTATTCAACATATCCACTACAGCAAAACTGTGTTTTCTCTTTAGTGAAATTCACCAAATGTAGAGTGGATCATAATATCATGTTGTAAATAAAATGGAGAAAATGTTTAAACAGATTAGACAGAGATGTGGTGTTATTAGACTATGAAATAATTCCTGACATCCATCAGCAAACTCTGTACATTACTTTACACTGGCCATTCATATTTTGAATCGTTCATTGCTGCATTTGTATGGTATGGTATGCTCTAAGGACATATCCTTAAGGTGTTCACTCTCCATTTTGGATGGCATGGTATTGGACGGTGACTGTCTTTTCTAGAGAATGTTGGTGACTATTCTTAATACCACCAGTTTAAATTCATGATGGGCATACCTAAATTTTAATTTAGTGGATCTTAGCAGTGTGGTGCAAGTTATGCATTCTGTTCTTTATGACGTAGGTCCACACATTAGTTGCACAACTCACAAACCTTTCTACTAATATTATATAATATACACAGTTCTGTGATGCTTCTGTTTGTTTATACACATTACTTAACATTAACTATGTAATGTGTCATATTCTACATACTGAAGATCTGTTAGACGTACTGTAGAAAATGTGCAATGAACAGAGATATTGCAGCTACTCAGAGTGCTGTGCCACGAGCAGGTGTGGGCCACATCTGTCATCCTGATGGAAACAGCGCCATTCCTTTTCTTCCTGGGTGGCCCATTTAAGTGGTGCATGAACCTGGATATTTTGGTGTGCTAGTACAGCATAAAGGTATATACACATGTATAATTTGTTTTCTCTGTTAAGGACTAATGCACAATTGCTTGTAAAACTAATCCTCTGTCATAATTGATCGAGAACTTATTTCCTATACTACCCACCAACTAACATCATAATAAGCATGTATTTGTTGGATGGAAAGCCCACCATCTGAACTTTCTAACTTCAAGGCTGTACAGCAGTGGGGAAAAGAGTAACTCCCCATTAAAGTGAGAAGCAGACTTGCACAAATAGCAGTCTCACGGTATTTAAAAATACAGCAGTTTAATTTATGAAAAAATGTGATTAAAACCAGTTGCATTTGGGAAGTTAGAACATAAGCAACTAATCATCAATCACCTGTAGTGTCAGCACATACCACATTTAGACAGTTTAAAGTATTTTTTCACATAGTTGCTATAGATGTTACTGGTGCAACTGCAAGGTCAGCAATGTATCTACAGGGAAAACTGGCCAGGTACATGTTTCTCATGTCACCTATTTTCAGGTTCAGATTGTATACTTGTCAGCTATACTATCAGCAGTGTAATCACAACATATACATTGCACTGTAGGAATATCTGGTTTACCTTGTGCTGTTTTGCTGATGGGGCAGGCAGTGGTACATAACAGTGTTGCACAGTTGTGGTGTAGATATGTCCATGCAGCACATATTACATATGGGAAGGGGTTCACATCTCATATCCATGTGTTGCCTGTATATTGTTGGTGCTACAGTTTCACCAAGTGTGTTGCTGGAACCACAGTCGGGTCTTTATCACTTCCGCAAAGTGACAGTTCAGTGAACGGTATTTCATCGGAAATGCCGTTCATCAAAATCCATTCTTGTAGGGGGGCTGTGCCCCCCACACCCCCCACTAATTATATATACCAACTCCGAGATCACACTACAGTGGGGAAAGGGCAAATTTCCCGATCCTCACTATACCACAATCTCAGTATGAACAGTTCGACAAATGGCAAGTTTGATGTAAGTGAACTGAAAATGCCATTTGCTGAACTGAACTTTTGCTGAACTGATATAGACCCCCACACTCTCATCAGGTGACAGTTTTGCTGCAGTTAGCACACAGGGTAATGATGATGCTGGCACTGTAACTATAGCTGCCAGTGACAATGCTCCAACTTGTGTGGGTGGGGAGCTTCATCTTATCAGACATAAACATCAGACACAGCATCTGACATATGGGGTACAGTACCAATGTGTATGTCGCAACATGGTGAACTGGTGTCATCCAGTAGGACAGGGGACAAATGATCTGTACTGAGAGTGTCAATACATGTATTGCTTCTGTGCCTAGCTCCTCAGGATAAAGCATTCATTTATTTACTTTTGTTTGCTCACCAAACATCTGACAGGCCATAGCCCATTTTTAGTAGAGTCCCAGGGAGAAGACCTCCATATACAAATTACAAAATTAAGTTATTTACACAGTTAGTTTAATAGTCATGCAATGCAGTCTTCAGTACAATATTTATAGTAATATGATCAGTTGAAGCAGTCATACACCTTTAAATTCAGAGAAAGTCTTCAATAACATGTATGTTTTCTGTTCGCAATGCAAAAAATATTATTCATCATGTTATATGCAACACAACCTTTGTAAAGTAAAGAAAATAAAATGAAATGCTTTGAAAGCAGTTTCAAAAACTAATATATGACATTTACATTTATTATTAAACCTAGACTTTTCAACATGTGTATGTTTTCCTCTGCATTCTCCAGTCATACATCCCTATGTGTCTCATAGAGTGACAAGATACTACATCTCAGTGCACCTGACTGCTGTCTACAGCACCATTGCAGGTAGATGACTTCTGGGGCTTCACTCCTTCCTCATGCTTCCCATGGGTAAATCCTTCAATGCCTCTGATAGGAGCCTGTCATATCATTCCCTGAATGTGTCCTCTGCCCTGCTTGAGTGTGTGTGTCAGTGTGTGTGTGTATGTGTGTGTGTGTGTGTGTGTGTGTGTGTGTGTGTGTGTGTGTGTGTGTGTGTGTGTGTGTGTGTTTGTGTAAGACAGAGACAGACAGACAGAAACAAATAAGAAAGACACCCATGACATAAAACTTTATGTTTTTGTTTAATGTTTGGTAATACCAGATGCATATTTTGACAATTCATGCATTACTCAGCATTGCCTGGACAGATCATAGCATGATATCACCCTTTATGTGCAAGCTGCTCTGTGAGCCTCAAGCACATTTGAGAAGCATGGGGCATAATTCCATTCCAGACAATATTAGTTTACTTGAGATATTGTATACTTTGTCCTCTGTGATGATGATGGTAGCTGTGGTTCTCCTGCAGCCTCTTGGCTTTCTGCCTTTTCCTAATGGTGGTATTGGTGGTGGCACTGGAACTGTTATTTTATAATGCAGGTCTGGTTAGCCCCCCCTTCTGTCTGTGAACATACTGTACAGCATGGCACACAGCAAGATCATCTAAGAGACCAACTGTATTATGTAAAGCACCACTGGAGGTGTCAAAGCATCCCAGCCATCATTTAGATTGCCCAAATGCATGCTTCATGATGGCTGTTGTCTGGCTGTGAGCAGCAGTCCATCTGTGCTCTGCACCTGTTACTGGGTAGTGTATTGGTGTTACAAGATATACCTATAATAGACACTTGGCAAAACATGTAGTGGAAATAGTGTAGGGTGTGGCTGTCCCAGCTTTTATTTTCATGAATACTGTATCTTGTATCACAAGTTAGCGATGGTCTTATTTATCGTTCAGATAGCAATGTGTAACATGGCCTTCGCAAAACCGGTAGTGTACATCTTAAATATAGGCACCATGTAATCTGCCATTGTAATATGCATATATACTATTGGTGGTATATTTGGTATTGTACACCACCTGGCCAGTAATGGAACAAAACTCACAGTTTACAAATGCTGACTGGAAAATTCATTACAGTCAATGACTACCTTTTAACATCTCATAAGTAGAGAATCGCCCCTGAGTATTGTGAAATTGTTACTGTATATCAAACTTATTATTAGTAGTAGTATTATTATTGAATATTGTAAACAGTGATGTTTTACTGAAGTTTGTGAACTGTGTAGATGGACTGATCCAAAATGGAATCACTTCAGACATGATCCAGACTGCAGGCAAAGCATAAAGTACAAAACAAATAAAAACAATGAAAGAAACGTAATATACATAAGGCATTATACATAAGAAAGCAAAAGTAACCTGCAGTATGACATTTTTTCATAAAAGTAATACAAAACAAAATACTGTCAATAACAGCCATAAGCTTAAATAGGAAAAATAGAATACAACAAATGAATAATAAGAAAGGAAAATATTTAACAAGAGAAACAAAACGTATCAGAAGACTAGGAATAAAATAAAATATAAGGGGTTTATAGCATTGTGAGGAGGAAAGAAAAAATAATATATACCCAGAAGGGAAAAATAAATAAAGTGCAACACAAAAGTATGTGACCATACATCTCAACTAACCAGACTGTCACAGAATGTCCAGATTTTTACTTCATATTTTTGGTCTGTTTCTCATAAAAATGTATGATTTTCTGGATTTTTGTAGCAAATCAGTGATGACTGAATTTGCAAAATAATGACAGTCATTTGAGTTTCAGACGTCATATCCTTCAGAAAATACATCACAATGCAAAACCTTTTATTCTAGCAACTTTCTAAATTTATAAGAGCAATATTTAAAATGTGCCCATAATTGGGGGGTTTGTCCCCTCATTATTTTTGGCTTTGTCCAGATTTTTTGTGCTAAGAGGTTGAGAGCTATGCATATGACACACAAATAAATCGATAAAGTGATATAAAGTTGAAATATATGAAAGTAGCAGGATTATCAAAAGAAAGTTAATTTTATAGGTTCATAGGAGCCTAGTTAGATACTAGGCAATTGGTCCAGTAGATCATTTGCAGCCTAGCCAAAATACTGGTCAGTACTTGTTCCCCCATCTATGAGGGACAGAGGAGCAAGGCCATAGGATTAAGTTACAGATCACAATCCGTCATCCAGGTTATTTTTAAAGAGAGAGTAAAGGAGCTTCTTTGTTTGTTGTGGACAGGGTGTTTATTACATACATAGAGAATTCTCTGGTTGACATAATATCACAATGTAGACTTAAGTCCTTAGAGCGGGTATTTGTGATGTTGTTACCAGTTTTTTGAAAGAGTGACAGAATAAGCAGGATCTAATAATTTGCTACCAAGAAAGCCAGGCAGGTGTTTGTAACAGACAGAGAGATAGGGCTTTTAGTCACTCATTGTGGCTTAGAGAGCTCATACCTAAGGGTTTCATTCTGAGGAAACTATGAAATTTTTCTTGATGGGTGATATGTCTGGATAAGTACATGGTACAGGGGGATTGTATGTGACTGATGACACAGAAGTATAATGGAACAATTACTTCTTTTGACCTGGAGGGTGCACCTTTAGCAATTAGCTGGATTAGATAAAAACTTATTGCACTCAAAAATAAATGTAACTCTCTAGATGCAGAAAGTTATCTTGCTAATCTAATTGGGGAATTCTGAATCTTGTTCAATCAACCAAAACCAGACATGAAGTGAAATTAGCCAACCAGGTAAAGGATAACCACAAAGCCTTCTTTAACTGTGTTAGAAACATCAGAAATAACACCCAGCAGTGTCCAGAGCCAATACTAAAAGATATCAAATGCTGAGATGCAGAGGTCATTGCAAATCTACTACCAGGCAAATTTAACAAAAACTTCACCCACCTCTTCACTCCAGTATTCTCAGATCACATACTCATAATTATATCCCACTCAAATTTCCCAAGAACATGCCCTGAAGGTGCTATCTAAAGCCAAGAACACTATTTAGGATTTGTCAACATGCCAGGCTGCCTACTGGTCAGCTTGAAATATGACTTGTTAAACCTCCTACAGAGGTTTCTCCATATCAGCCTCAAAACAGGCTAAATGACAGATGAATAGAGAGGACAGCAACAGTCATTTTCTTGCACAAAGGTGAGGTTTCAATGGATCCACGTAATTATAGATCTACAGACCTGATCAGTATTATCTTTAAAGTTATGGAATGGATCACTACAGGATTAATAAAAAAATATATAAGTCACGTACAGACTCTCTACCTAAGCCAGGTTGGCACCATCAAGGACAGATCCTGCCTACTTCACTTGGATGAATAATTTTTAGAAAGTTACTGTAACAATGGATGAGGGCACATCAGTACATACCAGACATCTCGACCTCAGAGAGACATTCAACACCATCCCACAACTGGGTATTGTAGATAAACTCTCCCAAGCTAAAGGTCAGCCCTATGTAACTAATTGAAAGCAAAACCCTTCTCTTACTATATTCAAATGTAATTTGGATGAATGGATGAGAAACCAGAAATTCTCTCCAGTTTAGCACACTTGTCCTTCATGAAGAAGGTAACATGCAAATGTCATAAGATATCCTTGTTCTGTCCATCTCTGGGTTATTTGTAAACAAAATATAAGAGCTAAAAACTACCATGGGAATGAAACACTAGGCATCTTAAGATACATACAGATCAATAGCTTATCAAGTACCTATGACCTTAATAGCCTAAAGGCAGTCAAAATGCAGTCAGTTGAGATTTTATCACCCACAATTGTGCCTCTGTAAGCCAATTATCTATCTAATGAGATATGTAGGGGTTCACATTTAACTGGGTTATTTTAATTAGGCAGGATCTACCTTTCACAATGCCAAACTGCTTTTGGTCAAGGGCCTTTGAACTACCAGAATCCTTATGTATGAGTTCTGTTATTTTACAGATGACACTGGTAAGACTAGTTGGTTGGTGGTTCTCAGGATCAGTGGTGGGGCTGCCATTGTGGAAAGGTACCAAAACGGCAGTTCTATGACCACCAGTGCATACCCTGTGGAAGCACTAAGAATGAGTAACCCAATGAAAGATTCAGAGAGGCAGTGGTTGACACCAGAAAGGAAACTGCCTGGAACTGTTATCTGGACCCATAGAGCTGATGTTATTAATTTTGGAGAGGGCTTTCTGGACTTGTTCAGGAGTAATTATCAGGGAGTGCTGACTGGATTGTGTAAAAGAGAAAATGGGAGAAGAGGAGAGACATTTGAGATAATCTTCTTTATTAGAATATTTGCATTTCTTTGGTTCAGAGTGAGTGATGTCATTGAATATTAGCTCAGTGCAATGCTGAAAATTGTTGCTGAGATTCTTAAGAAAGTTACAGTATTTTTTTGCAGTTGTCCCTGGATGAATTTTGCCTTGTAGTCTTTAATCCTTCACCTAAGGGTATTTTTTTTGTTTGTTTTTTTTTAACCCTTCTGAGGTAACTTTTAATGTAAGTGGATTTAAGATTATTGTTTAAGGTAAATTTTTTTCTTGTTATTGTAGAGTTTATTGATACTAGATTTCCATCACAGGGGCTTGTATTCAACTTGGCATTATGTTTGTGGCAGATGGGAACATATGGCTTGATACAAGAATTCTTAGCTGTGCATAGAAATTTGTGGTAGAAGTGACTGTTTTACCTATGGGGAACACATGGGGTGGAGAGCACTTAAAACTCATTTGGCTTTCAGACAGCAGTAAGAAACTAGCCTTAGAGAAGTCCCTGAAGACAGACAGATTTGTGCATATCTGGGCGTGGTTCTTATGGAGACTATTATGCATGATGTTCTGATTTAATCAGTGATAGGATAACAGTAGGTGTTGAGTGAAGCTAAAGTTGTAAGAAATTAATTGAGTAGGTTTCTGCTAATAGTGGAGGAGAGTGCAATGTGTTTGAGAGTAGTTCGCACTGATGACATCCAAGAAACACTGTGCATGTTTGTTGCTTGTAGTGTATGTTTGCCAGTTTATGGACAGATAATTAATATCTCCCAGAATGTTTGTGCTAGAATCAATAGTTAGGGATTGTACTTTGGCAAGGTAGATGTCATGGACTATGAGGGGTCATGGAAAGGTTCTGTAATTAGCAATGATGTGATGTGATATGTGGGCATGCTTATGCATATCATGATATGCAGGAGATCTAGGCTATTATCTTTTTCAATTATTCATACACTGATGAAGTTAGGAATAAACATGGATACTCCCCAGTAGTAGTAGTATAGCCACTCTCAGTGAGGGCCCTGAATGACTGGAAGGCATTAAACACAAGTAGAGTGAGACTGAGTTTTATCACTGGATATTTTTTGAAAAAGCTGTTATTAGATTTTAATTAAACAAATTGATCATGATAATAACTGTATTCAGAAATTTGTGAACATAAAAAAGGAAGATATGAACAAGAACAAACAAGAACAACTATTTACAAGAGTATCTACTAACAATGAAGATTGACAAAAAAAACCTATACATTACAATTAATATAGGTAGAGCTATTTTTATCAAGCAGTTCCTTGAAATTTGTCTGAGTATTATAATAGGAGGTGGTAATAGTAGATCTTGATTTAATAGTGATAATTTCCAGATGACATACTTCAGCTGCAATATTTGTGAATTCTTTGAAAGATGGTTGTAGCTTCATTCTTACAATTCTTGGTTATAACTTTTCTTGCAATTGATAAAATGGACAATAAAAGAGAGTATTTCATTTTTTTAACACAAACATGACTAGGGTTATTAAAAAGAATTAATGACTTAGATAAAACAAAATTGTCTCCAAATAAATAATGTAAAACAAGATAAATTTTATTCCAATAAGGTGTAAGTACAACTCAATCAAAGGGCATGTGTTGCCAATCTACTTCCATTTCCTGTTTACATCTCTAACAAGCTTGCTTCTTTCTAAACATTAATTCAATGTAATGAGGTGTGAAGAAAGATCTATTCAAGAATTTCCAAGTAAAAGGTTTCCATCTAAAAGAAGAAGTTGTCTGTTTGGAAGACATTAAAAATGATATTGTATCATCTTCATCTGGAGGTCTGTTATTAATATGAGTAAAATAGTTCCAATAATTGTCATTGCAATGTTTTGTTTCTTTCCTCACCACTCTATATAATTTTTATAAAAACCCTCTCCCAGTGTGTTTTGTTGTATTAATAGTATAAAATTCAATTAATTTGGGGATAAGATTTCTTACCCTTGGTTGCATTAACTTAATTTTACCTTCTACATATTGTCTGCAAGATTGTACATCCAAATACATATATTTGTTTAATTCATTTTTACTTATGATATAGTCAACAGAATGCAGTTCTTTGCTTTCCATTCATTGAAACCAATATATCAGATTTTTTTTAAAAAAAAAATGTAATCAGTGTGTCTAACTTTGAAGTGAAAATATTATTTTGAGTGTATACTATAGGGATAAGAAGAAAAATCCATGCCTTATATGTTGGATTTCTATAAATTAAAATTCTAAAAGTATTTAATATAGTAGAAATAAAATAAAAGTCAGTTGTCTGGTGACTCCTTTCTGAGAAGTAATATTTTAGCAACCAATGTAAACTATTGTGTAGTATAAGATTATGATTATAGCTTATGTTATCTTTAAATTTTATGAAAAGGCATCCTAGAAACTCTTTCCACATGGCTGTACAAATATTATTTATCCAAAGAGATATTGTTTTTATTATTAATGATAAAAATATAATTCTAGATCTGGTAGTATAATATCTCCTGCTGTCCAGTCCCTCAAATGATGATTTAAGGCAATGATTGGTTTGTTGGGGGACAAAATACATTTTAAAATTAATGTATTAAATTCTTTAATCCATGTTTTAGATGGACACAAAGATAATTATTGAAAACATATATGATTTTTGGTAAAATAGTAATTTTGATTATGGGCAGTCTCTCTTCCATTGTAAAGAAAATGTGTTGCATTTATTTGTCATATTCTTTAGAGTGATTACGTTGTTTGTATAATTGCATTTTATTATACTGTTAATGTTATCTGTTACAATTATCCCTAAATAATTAATTTTTCTCTCTTTGACAATGTATTTAGTAAATCTCTCATTTATCCTATCACTAATGACATTTATGGATAGTATTTTTGTTTTGTTATCATTAAAGGAGATACAAGATTTTTTAAACTCATCCATTGCCTTAAAAACAGCAGAAAGGGAACTAAAACTGTCACTAAGTGTCAGACTAATGTCGGCAACAAATAACTGAATTTTAGAAACCATATTTGCATTTATGCTAATGCCTTTTATGTCTAAATTTGACCTAATAAAATTAACAAAAGGTTCCATAATTAGAGTGAAAAGCAGGGATGAAAGAATACATCTTTGTTTAGTTCCCTTCAAGATTTGTATTGAATCAGAAGTAAAAGTACCTATTTTAACATATATATAAACAATTGTCAGAAAGAAGATTTATAACATGTGTAAAATTACTTGAAAACTTACATTCCTGTAAGACTAACAAAAGATATTTCCAATTCACAAAGTTAAAAGCGTTATCAATGTCTAAATTCATTAATGTTTGATTCTCTTTTGTTTTCTTTACATAGTCAATTACTGTGATTATTCTTTTGATATTATCATAAGTATTTCTGTTTAGAATAAAAACAGTTTGATCCTCATTAATTATGGAAGTTAGAATATATTTTAATTTATTAGCATGAATTGCCATGAATAATTTATAATCTACATTTAAAAGTGAAACTGATCTGTATGATGAGCATTCAGTTGGATGTTGGTTACTTTCTAAAATTGGGGGAGATAAGAGTATATTTCCAGGAGGGTGGAACTTTTGTTAAGTCTTTATAGGAAAAAAACGTTGTGTAATATGGCTTTTTTAGGTAGCAACATGTAGAGTTCTGGTATAATTCCATCATTACCTGGTGCCCTGTTATGTTTTAATTTGTTAATTTGAGATTAAATTTCAGACATTGAGACAAGTATATTAATTTAAGTTGGTCAACAGATAATTTATTTTTTATATTTTTTATAAAAGTTTTGATTATCCCTTCTGAGACTTTTATTACATTATATTGATTGTATTGTAATAATTTCTAAATTCTTTTAAAATATTATCTATTTCTCTCACTTGCTCTTTTCTCTTATGTGAATAAATCTCTTTAATATGGTTAGACTTACTACATAGTTTTGTTCTGTTAGCTAACTTATGCACAGATTTTGGGTTAATAGAGCAATTAATTATCAGAAACTTTTCTAGATTATTCCTAGTTTTAAGATTTAAAATTTCCAAATACTTATGTAGATTATTAATCTGTTCTATGTTATTATTGTTACCTGTCTAATTTTCCAGTTTTAATTTGTCAAGTTTTTCTTGTATCTTGTACAATTCTTTGTCCCATTGTTTTTTCTTTATTGATAATCAATAGGTGAATCTACCAACAATATATGCTTTTAGTGCATCCCATATATAGATTTCCAAAATATCTCCTATATTCTTAATTTCTATAAAAGAAAGAATTTCTTTAATAAAAAAGTCCTTAAAATTCTTTAAGCAAGTTATACATGTTGGTATCCTCCTGATCTTAATATTATTATTAGATTTTAAAAATAGTTCAAAACTGATTGCATCGTGATCTGAAAGAGGGAAAAATACCACTTTAACTTTGCCTAATTTATATATCAAGTCATTGGAGACATGTACTCTATCAATTCTGGATTGTTTTCTATGTCTATGTGAGTAATGACTAAAGAAAAGTGATTCTGGATCTAAGAAATCATTTATATCCCTAAGGTGAAATAATTCAGTAAACTTTAACAGTACCTTTGTTGATGCCTGTATTTTCCATTTACCTGTTATATTAGTATCCTTTGATGACACTATGCAATTAAAATCTCCTGCTAGTATAATGCTGCCTTTTGAAATTTGAATTACTTGTTCTAGAAGTTGTTCAATAGTTTTAATTCGTATTCCAGGAATCCAGTATAAGTTAATAAGGGTTAATATTCTCTTATTATATTTTAGGGTAACAGAACAAAGCATACTTTTATCATTCATATATGTGTCAATGATTGTAGGCATGGGCAAATAATTTTTCCATAATATAGCAACTCCTCTTTTTTGATTATATTGTGAACTAGATAATATAGAGTAATTCTTAGTATTAAGGTTGTCTTTATCTTCTGTCAATAGGTGTGTTTCTTCTAAAAATAAATTGTGAGTTAAATAACTTCAAATATTTGTCTAGACTACCCCTCTTGCAACCATTATTCAATCCATTAACATGTAAGAAAATACAAATAATAAATGTCATTTGTCATACATGTCAACCATGTAGATATAACTCTCTTAAAATTAACTATATGGACTTAGTATATTATCTCTTCTTTGTTAAAGAACCTCTTATTAATAGTCATTAATACTGAAAAGCTTAATTGGATACATAATAATTGTTATTGTAGACACCCACAAAAAACAAAAACTTTTAATGTAACTAAACACTTACTTTTAAAATCCTTCAAACTCCTCATGGAGTCTAATACTCCCTACTCCAATAGTCTAACCATCCAAAAAAAACACCCATCTACTATTCTAAAAAGCCCAAACCCCTCTGCCTCAACTAAACAAAATTGTCATTTACAGCAAAGTGAACATAGGTCTGTATCCATTAAAACTGGTATATATGTGCAAAAAATAAGAGGCGTATTATATGTCCCAAAGTTATTTAACTTACTTATTTCTCATTTTTATATGTTCATCAAAACACTAAGAGATAAATAAAATTTCTTATTATTGTTCGATAACTAGATACAATCTTGAATCTCATCTACTGCTATCTTGAAAAGGTGAGAAACTGCTGTACTGCAGTAAAAGATTAATGTTATATACCTCACAAAAATATCAGTTTCCTTCCTGAATCATCTGTTTTCATTCAGAGAAAATGTAATACTAATAGATAGATGTCATAAAACATTTAAACAATAATGTATTGCTATTTGAGCTCATCAGTATACTATAATAAACAAAGACATCTTATGTCATTCCTATTAAACATAAGGTTTGCTTCTTTCTTTGTTTTGTATATGATAACTTCAAGTGTAATGATAATATACTCTTGACATTAACATCTAGATTCTAATAAAAAGGTTGCCAATGTCATATATATGTCTATGTCACTAATAATGTAATGCGTCTATGAAACCTCTTAATATGTACATTCAAATATAGTCTTTAAGAAATGTACTCAAGAATATATCACAGTACATGCAGCATTAATTTGTTTTCCTTATTCAGTCATAGAGAGTATCTCTTCTGACAGATCTTAATGTAAATATAACATTCACCAAATCTTTGGTTTACATGCTTTGCATAGCTTTCTTATCATTTGTCTTATGCAACAAACTATACTGCTTTATATAACAGAAACAGTATGTTCATATGGTTATTTTTCACTCAAAAAATATATCAAAACTAATCATCTAGAAAGAGAACATACTATAGTGTGGTGAATTATATTATTAAGCTACAATCTCTTAACAGTACAATATAACCTAGATTTTAGCCAGAAATTAGAGTTTAAGTGTCTTATTGTATCCCCCATTCACAACCATATGGTTTTATTGACTATGTTCAACTGAGAACATAGTAACATTTAAGCTAATGCATTATTCATTGGTAATATGAAGAAAAAACAACAAAGGTCTGCCTCATAGATAAAGCTGGATTTAACAAAATCAACACAAAAAGTAAGAGAATGTAAAGTGGGCACCGTGGTACTCGTTAAAATCAAGAGACTTTATTGAATGTTGCTAGAACTACAAATACTTTCACCTTCAAGGCTTCCTCAGGCACATAGTCTAACAAAACCATCAATCACACTTAAATAAAACTTAAATAATTTAGGTCATATAACCTTAGTCCCTAATTACTAACAGTTCATTTAAAGGAAAGTGTGCAATATAATACATATTTTGAAAAAACAGGCTACTATATTAATAAATGCAATAAATGTTATAGATGGATAAATAACTAACACATTTGAAATATGTATACATGTACGCACATACACACACACACACACACATATATATATATATATATATATATATATATATATATATAGTTCCCCTTTAGAATCTCGAATTGCTGAAAGCTCGAAATTCATAAGCTTGAGCCCAGAATCTCGAGTTTTCAGCAACTCAAAATTCTAAAGCGTGCCAAAAAGACATTGCACAAATGTCTTTACAATGTTTTTGCAAGGAGGCAATCCCCCCTGCACCCCCCCACACCCCCTACTTAACTATACCAACTTCGAGATCGCACTACAATGGGGATGAGGGAAATCTCCCATTCCATGCTGTATGCAGAAGCACACAACGAGAGAATTTCCATTCCTCCACTATAGTGAGGTCATGGAGCTGATGTAGTTAAGCAAGGAGAGTGCAGGGGGACTCGGCCCATTGCATACAAGTAAGTAAACTTGTTTTTTTTTAGTTTTTTATCTTCCTTTCACATTTTCGAGTCACTCAAAACTCGAGATTCTGGGCTCAAGCTTATGAATTTCGAGCTTTCAGTAACTCGATCTTGTGAAGGAGAATTATATATATATATATATATATATATATATACACATATATATATATATATATATATATATATATATATATATGATGTGTGTGTGTGTGTGTGTGTGTGTGTGTGTGTGTGTGTGTGTGTGTGTGTGTGTGTGTGTGTGTGTGTGTGTGTGTGTATATATATATATATATATATATATATATATATATATACATATATATATATATATGTATATATATATATATATATATATATATATATATATATATATATACTAAATCATTTAATTATGCATTTCCTAAATCATTTAATTATGCTTTTCCTTCAGTGTGGGTTTAATGGTGATGCTCTCATTAAGACCTAGGGGTTGGTGAGCTTTAAAACATAATACCCCATACATACATAATAATGGAGAACATCGATATCTGTGCAATGACTGAGACCTGCTTCAACGCTCCAGAGAGCAGCCCTGCACTACCAGGCTATAACTCATACCACACTTTTTGGCCATGTAACCTGGACCGAAACACCAAAGGTGGAGGCGTGTCCATATTCATTAAGGATATCCACACCTCCAGGTTAGTTGCTCAGCATAATGCATCCGAGGTTATCCAAGTGCAACTAACTCTGGGCAAAACTGCAATCCAAATTGTAGCTTGCTACAGATCCCCCACCATGCCCCAGGATTCCCACTCCTCTTTTCTTGATGTACTGGAAAATATTAGGGTTCAACCAAACACCCTAATAATGGGTGACTTCAACTACCCCACCATTAACTGGAAAAACTACTCGTGTACCAACTCCTTAGCTTAACGCTTTCTGGAATTCATAAACTCCAATGCCCAGGATCAACTTATCCACACCCCCACAAGGGGGAACAATATCCTAGACCTAGTCATTACCAACATAAGTGGCTGGTGTTCCACACCTGAAGTCAACTCCTCGTTGGTCTGATTCGACCATAAGCTAATCACTCTTGATATCCACATCCCGTCCCCACCCCCATTAAGGAAACCATGGTAAAAAAAATTTCATAGCCAACTTCATGCTTCTTAAGACAGAAGTGGTGAACTTCATGACACCCATGCAGATGGACAATACAGTTACAACTGCTGAATCCTACACAAATGCACTCTATAAGCACTTACACGAGTGCATGGATCGTGCTATCCCAAACAAAACCAAGACGCTATCCTCCAAAAAAAGGAAGCCAATCTGGTGGTCCCCTTCCATAAACAAACTGTACAACAGAAGGAAGACACTGTTGCAAAAGAGAGTAAAATCCCATGAGTGGAGGAGCTCCCTGGTCACCCTCAGTAAGAAACTAAGAAAACAAAACTGCCACTAATTCTAAGGGCAACCACAAAACATTCTATAGCTATGTCAAAAATCTCGATGGCAACACCCAGATCTGCTCTGAGTTACAGCACAAAGGCACGGAAATTACAGAACCAACTGATATTGCCAACATCCTGGCAGATAGGTTCAGTGCTAACTTTACCCCACCACCCCCTAAAGGACCCAGATCTGCTCTGAGTTACAGCACAAAGGCAAGAAAATTACAGAACCAACTGATATTGCCAACATCCTGGCAGATAGGTTCAGTGCTAACTTTACCCCCCTCTCACCCTCTAAAGGGCCCATATCTATACAGGAAGAATGCAGAGTCACTGTAATCACAACTACGCAGGTAAAAGCTGCACTCTCTAAAGCCAGAAACACAGCATCCATGGGACTGGACAACATCCCAGGCTGTGTTTTACATGAACTTCAGAATGAACTGGCTACCCACTTAAGCGCCATGTTCAATAATAGGCTTTGTGCCCACTGAATGGCACATAGCAACAGTTATCCCACTCCACAAAGGGGGAGCTACCACTGATCCCAGGAATTATCGACCTATTAGCCTGATGAGCCTGGTCTGCAAGGCCATGGAACGTATCATCATGGAACTCATAAACAAAGACATTGGTAACCTCCAAACTCTGGATCCCACCCAGTTCGGGTTTGTGAAAGGCAGATCATGCCTCCTGAACCTGATCGACTTCTTTGAGGCAGTCACCAAAGCCGTAGATGAGGGTAAGGTGGTTCACACAGCCTATCTTGACCTCGCCAAGGCTTTCAACCCCATCCTCTATTCTGGAATTATAGCTAAACTCACTAAACTAGGTATAAATCCCTATGTCACAAGATGGTTTGCCAACTGGCTCACTAACAGAACCAAAGATGCTGTCCTTTTGATACATTAAAAACTGTGAGATTCTATGATTTTGATCAAAAAAACACCAGGAAACAAACCCAAGAAAAGGCCTAGGTCTATTCCAAAATCCTCTGACAATACTTTAGCTAGTACCTCAGGGGATGACTCATTTTGCACAGACAAGGACTGTAATAACTATCGAGAATCACCCAGAAGCAAAAAAAACTAATGTTCAGTACCCTTTAGACATACAAACAAGTGACGAGGGAGTCACAAGCAGAAATATAGGAATAAGATCCAATTCCATGGAAGGGCTGTTGCAAACAATGCTGAATTGACAGAATTTGAGTTTCATAATGTTTTGAACCTTTCTAATGTTCAACTGACAGATGTACAAACTAAACTACTTAATAAAGGACTTGGTTTTATTCCTAGTTTTTTTATTAATGAACATAGCATTGTTAAGGATGTTTTGTCTTTCTGTCGTAACCTGAATTTGAAATTATTCTTTTCAGACAACACCTCCCAAAGATCCCTTGATTTCAAATTTTTGAAATCAGACTTTCAGCTGCCCATGAACAAACATGTCTCTATTTTCCAACAATCTGTTCTCAGGGATTTACATTTTCATCATAATGAATCATACATTCTGGGCCAGAATATGTCACCCATGGAAAAGGCAGCCTTGGAGGAATTAAAGCATAATCGCGACATAGCCATTCTACCTGCAGACAAGGGTGGTGCCGTGGTGGTTATGAACATTGGGGAATACCTTGATGAGTGGAAAAGACAGTTAGCTGATACTAGATGTTATATGCAAATGTACATTGACCCGACTGGGGTTTTTAAAAAAGAAATAGACTCTTTTCTGAAACTAGCTGAGGATAAGGGTATCATAACAAAAAATACTGTTAAACATCTTACTGTAAAAGACCCACAGAAACAAATCTTGTATCTTCTCCCAAAAATACATAAGTCCATTTCAAAACCCCCAGGTAGACCCATTGTATCAGGGATAGGGTCCTTGATGGAACCACTATCAGCATTTCTAACACAGTATCTCAAACCCCTTTTAACATCAGTTAGGGCCCGACTACAGGACACCACGCACTTTTTACAAATTTTGGAGGATACACAGCTAGAACCAGACTGGCTAATGTGTACGTTGGGTGTTAAATCTTTATACACAAGTATTCCACACTGGGTGGTATTACAATCCCTGCAATACTGGCTTGAGAGAACAAACTTATATCCTCCGGGCTTCAACACCTTACTTGTCTGCATGGTGGAACATGTATTAAACAAAAATGTCTTTTATTTCCATGGAGAATGCTTTTGGCAGCTACAAGGGACAGCAATGGGAGCTTCCTTTGCACCCATTTATGCTGACTTATTCATGGCCTATTTTGAAGAATGTATGATATATGACAAATCACACAATATTTACATGGTGGAAATCGATATCTGGCGACGATATTTGGATGATTGCTGGATGGTGTGGAAGACGGATGAAGCATATCTAAAGGAATTTATGGAGTACCTGAAGGGTAACATTTGGGGTATTGAGTTTACGGTTACATGCAACAGGAGTACCATAGATTTTTTGGATGTTACTGTTTACCGTAATGCAGATGATACTCTAAGTACCAAAACATTTAGAAAATACCCTCAATACAATACCTTGTTACACGCCTCCAGTATGCACCCGAACCACACCATCCGCAACATCCCTAAGTCTCAATTTATGTGTATCAGATGCATTTGTTCATCTCATGATGAATTTGAACATGCCAGACTTGATTTATACCATAGATTTCAGGACAGAGGATATAGAGACATAGATATATATCAAGCTAGTTCATGGAGCAAAACCACAGACAGGAGAACATTGTTACAATACAAAAAATCAGAGCATGCTCATCAGGATTCTATCTTGAGATTTGTCACCACATATGGCAGGAACCAACCTATTGTTAGGGATATACTTAATTGCAACTGGAAAATTATTTTGGCTAATGACACTTTAAGGTCAATACTAGGCCCTCAATGTCAAATGTCATACAGAAGAGGCAAGAATTTGGGAGGGCTATTTTCACATTACAAAAACAGAGAAGGGGGAGGTGTGATATATCATCAGACCACTATCAGTGGTGATAAACTAATTGGTACTTTTCCATGTGGTCACTTCTGCTCCTGTTTACAAGTTAGTACTCTAAAAGAATTCACCAGTGCCAACACCAATCGGGTATTTAAAACCAGGGTGTTCGGTAATTGCAGCAGTACATGGGTTATTTACTTAGCTACCTGCCAATGTACTTTTTATGTTGGTCAAACCTCTAGGTCTCTTAGAATAAGGATGACAGAACATCGTAGTGACATGAGGAACAAAAAAGAAACAAATGCTTTATACAGACACATGATACAACATCCCAATGCCCAGTTTATGTTCATGATCATTGACAAAATTCAGGGAGATAGGAACAACAAACAGGGTTGGCACACCATTTTAAAACACAAGGAACAATATTGGATAACCAACCTTGGATGTTTATTCCCCCCAGGTCTGAATGACCATCTGTGAGTTTCACTGAACACTGGAGGATTTCATAAGCATGGTTACAACAACAAACATTCATGTAGATCAAGAATTAGTACCATTCAATGGTGGTTAGGCCTACCAACGCTCATATTATACTCTATAAAGCATGATAAAAAATTGTTCAGGATACGAATATGCACATGAATGGTTTGGTATTCATATCTGGCATGTTGGTGTTAAACATTGAGTATTGTACAATTATAATGTTGAACTTGTATTATCTACAAGCATATTATTTCAATTTATTATAATCTATAATATAGCTGAGAATGAGGCCACTATACTCTTTTTGCCTTATTTTGTAATATATTATATGATCAGTACTTGGTTCATTATTATTCAGTTCTTTTGAACTTGTGGTTATCACCCTTCAAAATATATATATACTAGTGGTATATATTTTCTGCTTTTTTACACTATGATATGCATTCACAAATAGTGACTATGGTATTAGTCTATTACCTTGTAATATGTATGTCATATAATGGCTTACTTCCAGAGCTTTGATTTTTATCTTTAAAAATATGACTTAATATCTACACCTCTGGCATTATGACTTAATATCTACACCTCTGGCATTTTTATGTCACTGGTCATATGCTTTAATCAAAAATGGAACATGCACTTTGTTACTCCAGCCACTGGGTGGTGCTGTAATATTGCTTCCAGGTAATCAGAGACTAGTATAAATGTAGGCTGCTTCATTTCATTCAAAAAAACTTTATTGTATTCATTGATAAAGGCTGAATAGCCGAAAACGGTCTGGATTTGAAGGAATTATAAATAAATAATCCTTATTTCTTCATTACTGCGTGTTCACTATTGTTTTTTGCTGGTCGTTGGTGGTTTACATTGTTGGCTTGACCCTGCATGCCATCCTGGTTGTTTGCTCACTGACAGAACCCACACTGTAAAAGTTGCAGACTCCAAATCTGACCACAAAGCAGTGACAAGTGGAGTACCAAAGGGTTCCGTCCTGGGACCTCTCCTGTTTGGTATCTACTTCTCTGAAGTACAGGCTAACACAGAAGGCCTCTGGCTAATGAAGTTCACAGATGACTGAAATCTAGGAGCCATAGTCAAGTCCCCAAATGATGTGGACATCCTACAGAAGGGCCTTGCTGAGACAGATGCCTGGTGTCAGAGCCATGGCCTCAAGCTCAATGCCAAAAAGTGCAGTGTCATCCCCTTTGGTAAAAACTCTGTACCCATGAACTACCACATAGGCAGCAATCTACTTAACACTGAATGTGTGATAAGAGACCTTGGGACCCAGGTGGACAGTAGTCTCTCCTTTGATAGTCACATTGCCATAGTAGTCAGGAAGTCCTTCTACATGGCACACCTCATCATAAAAGGGTTCTCATCCAGGAAAAAAGAGGCCATTGTTCCCCTATACTCGATACTCATTAGACCCATTATAGAGTACAACGCCCCTTTTGGAATGTACCTCACAAGACATCTACAGCAGCTGGAAAGGCCACAGAAGTACCTCACAAAGGGGATTACTGACCTGAAACAAATGCCCTACACTGACTGCCTCAAAAAACTCGAGCTTTACTCCACAGCATATCGCCTACTCCGAAGTGATCTCTGCCTAACATATAAAACTATGTCAAACTCAGAGCTGTTGGACATGCTACACCCAAATAAATACCAATCCCGTTGAGCTACATGCTCTAGGGACCTAAACCTTGTCACCACAATAAACAGGACATGCTGGAGGGATAGATTCCTGTCCCAGAGACTTTCCATACTCTGGAACAGGCTACCCATCTATGTCAAGCAAAGTCCTTTATTAGCACTCTTCAAGAAAAATCTTGATGAGTGGATGGGAAATAGGAAATATACCCCGGGGATCACTTCTGTGTCTCTGCTCGATAGTGGCACAGGAAAATAACTTTCTTGGGTGGCGTAAGCCAAGGAACCTTGTTGACTAGGCTTATGTAGGCCCTTGGGCTGATAGCCTAGTATCTACCTATGAATCTATGAACCTGTGAACCCATTTATTTTCAATACCATCAGTATAATTATATATGTCACCTCCTCTTATATTTTCATATATATTTTGTAGAATGAAAAAATTTAACTTTATGTGTAATATCAGTTTTCCTGCTTTTGCATTATTCATAGGTTCCACCAATTATTTAATTTAACCCTCTCAAGATGTCCACTAATCAAAATCATAAGCTGTTAACAGCCCTGATTCTCTTCATGGGTGGGAAACTTCACAGAACTCAAGCTGTTTACCAGAGAAAGCTTCAAGTGTTTAAGTAAGATGTGAAAGCTCAAGCACTACAGAGAAAAAAAACTTTATTTCTACTTTTTACAAATATACCTTGTAACCAGACAACCTGTTTCTCTAATTCTCTGACAGTGTTTCATGTCATTATCAAGACTAAGGAATGCATATAAGAAATCTATAAGGAGGGATTATTTTAATCTATTCCAAGCATCACAGCCCCTTCATTTGCAAACTAAATATATCCACAGAGAATGGAGTTATCCCCCTCCCCCAAAAACAAACACATAGCAATCCATCTGGTAAGGCACAACAGCTACTCATTGTCAAAGCCCATACACCAATAAGGTAAACAACTTTCAGGTTATACTATTAGTAATGGTAAAACATTACATTCCCAACCACTCACTCAGATCCAAAAACCAAAATCTCCTTCAGGTGCACAACCTCCTGGCCATCTATTGCTGTCCTACTCCTTAGCTAAATGGTGGAACTCTCTCCCCACACAACTATGCAGCCTACCTAACCATACAAATTAGAAATCTCAGCTACTCTCTCATCTTTCTTCCAAATTGGAATGCCCTTGCCACGCTCCAACTTAAACCCCTCCCCCTCATTCCACCTTGCACTGACTCATCCATCTACCTCTATTATTACTTCATCCCATCCAAAACAATCCCTCCCCTACTAAAAACTAATTTTCTCTCTAATACCTATTGTACTATACTCTCCAGTCTCAAATATACTATTATCCTCTTCATGCATAATATTTTCCTAACCTACTAATGGCTAGTAGCTATATATTTTGAAATGTTAAACCTACAATTGAGTTTGTAACAAAAATATTCACTTTATGTAAATGTTAAAATTTCTGTATTGAATTATGTCTTTTCATTTTTGTAACGTTGTGACAAGCTAATTGCAAATATCATGGAGATTATCTGTAAATGTTTAATTAACTGTATGAACTATGTCCTTTTATAACACGTGAAATGTAACTTGCAATTATTGTGGAGCTTTTTTCCCTGAGCCTCCACTGAAAATGGGCTCTTCTTGGCCCAGTGGACTTTCCCAGTGACCAAACTTAAATAAATAAAATAAATAAAATAAATAAATAAATAAAAACAACTCCTCAAATGTTACACTGAATTACAGTCAAGCAGGGTGACATTTACATTTATAAAATATGCTTGTATATTTATCCCCTCATAGGGCATTTTTTCACTGTTAATGCTTTTAATACACAAAATGCAACTTGAAGCACAAGCCCCATTTTTGTAAATAATTTCCCATTTATAGGGATAAGAAAACTTAGAGAATTATATATGCAAGCTAATGGAATCAAACTCAGTGCAACTACAACTGACACACAGGCACAAACATGCATTAGTTTAATGGTAACCACTGTGAATGCAAAACCACAGTGTACATTTTGATTTAGGAGCTAAATGATTCTTTTAAATAAGGATTGAGACTAAAAAGACCTAATAATATTTTGTTATAACATACAAAGAAAGTATTGGTTGTTTAGAAAATAGGCAAGTATAACATACAAATGTTAGGTTACCTTATAACAGCAGACTTCTTGTTGATTTTCTAACTTCTGTTTATGTTACAGATGAGTATGAGATCTTTTCCAGTATCATTTAAAAATATGAAGATAAAGAATAGACATTTATACAAGCAAAAAAGCCATCTTTAGCAATTTATTTTCTTCATATATAAATTAAGAAACCAGTCATCTGTATCTTAATTTTTCTTCTTTTCATTTACCTTCCATGCAGGTTTCTCTGCTTGTCTTTTTAAGGATATAATGGACCAATCCATATCTTCTATTTGTTCTAAAATTGTATCTATTTTTAGATATGACAATGCAGGGTCCAGATCTTCAAATATGTTAGTTTCATCTGAAATGAAAATCTTTTATCTGGCAGGAAACAGTTGATGTACTTTTATTTGTTTTTTATTAAGTTCTCTAATGAGAGGAAGAAATTGTTTTCTCTTGTATATTACTGCTGCAGAATAGTCATTGTCAAAATGAATGTTACATCCATCTATTTTGAGTGGTGATTTAGCCCAGGCAGCCTTACGAACAAGTTATTTATCTTCAGAGGAAAAAAATTTAACAATAATAGACCTTGAAGAAGTGTTGTTTTTAGATGCAGGAGTAACTAAGGATCTATGTGCTCTCCCTATTCCAAATGAGAGTGCTTCTGGTTAAGTCTAAAATTTTAGGGAGACAGAAAGATAAAAAAATGTATCATATTATTAACTTCAGTTCTTTCAGTTAATCCAATTATATGGATATTAATCCTGCAGAATCTGTTTTCGAGGTCATCAATTTTGGCTAGGAGAAGAGTATTTTGCTTTAACAGGCACTTGATATTATTTTCATCCTCATTCAGTTTTCCTTCCATGTCATTTAAACAATCTTCAATGCCTGATATCTGGGTCTTCTGCAACTGCAGAACTGCATTGATTTGTTCCATTTGTTTGGAACCGTTCTGTTGAAAATTCTCAGTTTTGGTGCCCAATGTATTTATCTTTAGTGATAATTCTTGAATGTTAGTACTGAATGAATCTCTTTTGTAAGTACAGACTTTTATGAATTTACCTTTGTATGACTCATTATAAGGTGGGATACAGTGATGACTATTTCCCACAAAGAATTTGACAGGAAAATAATGGAATATGTAAAGAAAATTCACTCAATTAAGTTGTTTAAAATTGTTTAGAAATACAATTTACGGTCAGAAATAAATATAGAAGCAGAGCGGGAGAAAAGTGCTGCTACCCTAGTCACATCCTGGTCACACCCCCATCACTGGATTTGAAAGGCATTTCTGTAACTATGCAAATAGGAATATTTTCAAGAATCATGAAGGTCTTTATGGGAAAGTAACCTTTTATTTATGCTTTGAACATTCAGCCATGCCACATTATTATTGGTTTGACCTGAATTTATTGGGTTGATAGGTATAGGAGACTGATTCTACCTAAAATAGCTCTGAGTGGAGGATAATATCTTGGCCAATATACAGAAGCCCTGAGGAAAGAGGTGCAGGAAAACTCCAGTGAAGCAAGTAGGACTGCCTACCATCTCCCTCCAAGCAGACACACATTGGACCCCCTCAGACTAGAATAACACTAATTATTGAGCCAAGTGCTGAAGTCAATTACTTTATGGATATATTTTGTCATCACTCATGGTGATGGTAGAATACTGCTCAAGACTAGTGCGACACCCCAACATTGGCCCAGTAATCAAGGAGCCTCAATCCTCACCACTTGCAACAGTGGGGGGGTGTACAGACTGGGAGGATAACAAGTACACATACTGCAAAGTAAAATTTCCCTTAAGAGCACACAGAGATCACAGTCAGTCTGGGTCTGGTTTCTCCCTCTTTCTCCAGATCCCCAATAAGACTCTCAACTGGCACAGCTATAGAGTTGGGATCTCAGCTGAGTGTCCAAACCGGGATCTCCTGTACTCTCTCTGTCCAACCAGTGCTTCATGCCCCTGCCCAAGTAGCTGACACACAAACTCTTTGAGATTTGATTTACACACACAGACACACACACACACACACACACACACACACACACACACACCTGGGAAAGGTTGGTACAGGTTTACTAGCTATGCCCCCTTGTGTCCAGACTATAAGGTAGTTTCCACTGCCACCAGCCACTACTTATCAGCTACTTTCAGGCCCTTAACAAAGGGTGTCCAATCTTTCTGTGTAATGTTACTATTACTCCAAATGATATTCTGAGCAAGAACAAAGCTATTTAGGAGTGGCCTGTACAGTGTCACCAAATAGATATGCAACTACTCTAAGAACTTAAATATCTCTGACCAGACCAGCCACAATTGAAAGTTTAAATATATTTAATAATAAATAATAAAAGAACAAGGAAATACTCAGTAAGCAATCAGTTACATCAGAGTTCAAAATCACAGGAAATATTTAAAATGACATTGCAGGACAGTCTCAAATAAATAAAGAAAATATCTAAGCTACACGTTACTATATTCCTATCTGAATCTAAAAAAGTTACTATGCCCTAAAAACTTGCTTACAGCAAGGCAAGTGAAGATGTGGTGATGACTGGACGTTCTTGTTAGGTCAAAGACAAAATACAAAATGCACAGTCTCTCTCTGAGAGAGTTCTTAAATTAATATCAAATATTACTGCTGGGTTAGCTTGAATGGCATTTCTTTTTGTTACCTGACTTTAATTCCCAAGCTAAACACCCACTGTCAGAATGTACAAGCATTTTTAGCATCTCCCTGTGAAAAATGCATATCTCTCAGATGTTTGCAGATCCTGGAAGTCATAAAACAATAAAACACTTCTACATCTCAAACCTAGTAATTACTTCTCTTTTAATATAATACAAAAAACTTCCACATCTAGACATTGTCTCCTGTTGCACTGAAACCAACTTTTGTAGCACAATCATAAAAACATTTAATTTCAACTATTTTCTTGAGGTTCTGCAAGTTAACTCTGTATGTTCTAGTTTCTACTGTTAAAACATATACATTTGCAGAGGTATATAGTTTATATATATTTCTGTTCTTTTCCAGTAGTGTATACTGTGGACACCTCGTTGAAGCTCAGTACTATACAAACCCTGTTCAACACACACTTCTGTATCAATAGTTTAATATACACATAACATATAGTTCTAATATATTTGTAAGACAAGCATGTGAATTATGTCGATATTCACAAATGACATATGGTTATTTACAAAATTCCAAATAGCTGTGCTGGCAATATCTCATTCTGTCACACTTCTATATAAATCATACTGATATTCACAAATGAGATATAATTATTTACAAAATTCCAGATAGCTGGGCTGGCAGTGTGATAACTAGTTACTCTCCAGCCTCAGAAACATGTAAGCAGAATTTAGTCATGTCCTTCCTTCTTCATATCTTGCAAGTTGTAGCACTGAAAGTCATTAAGTCTGATATATTCATGTTTGAAGTGAATGTGCTAACAGCCTCAGTGATATAATGAATTCAGCCACCTGACAGACAGTTATTACTCGATCTTTGCTCTACTTGGTGAGTAGTGAATTAGAGTGGCTTAACTGTTAAGTCACCTATGACAATATCATATATAATAGTATGCATTTGCTGTCTTAGGGTCTTCTGCATACTGCTTTAATGACCCTTGCTATGGCAGAAACAACAGTGTGTTTGATGGGTTAGGTTTGATTGTGCTGCTGAGGTCTAGACAAAGTTGTACATTGTCTGGTGTACATAAGAGGCTTTGGGACAGGTTTGTTAAATAATTTAGTATAAGTAGATTTGGTGTATTGGTGTAATATAGTAGTGGGATCATCTACTATGGTGGTTGAGATATATCATAACCAGTGCCAACCTGGGTGCATGATTGATGCAAGGGATTTGCCTCTAGTTTAAATATTATCCTTTCACAAATGGATTCTGTGTCTGGTAGCAATAAGAGGTTATCAGTGACCTTAAGGCAGTCCCCACACTGTCTTAATGTGCATACTGCTAGAAGGCTAGTAACTGATAGGGTACAGACAGACCAAGGTCCTGTGGTGTCTAATACTCTGATAGGGAATTAGTAAAATTATGTGTTGGGTAATATGCAAACCAAGATGCACCAGTAGTAGAGTAAATTCTTAGATGACAGTGTACAATATAACAGTGGTGGCTTGGGCATAGTGTGGAAGTGTACCAATGCAAAGACAAATGCACAACCAGTTTTAATGTTTTCAGTAAAACAGAGCAATAGAGTCAAAAGAGAATGGTGAAAAAATTCACTGTTCTCAATTCCACATTATGAGAAGTTATACAAATTATAGGTACTGGTACCTCAAAAACTCAGCAAGTGCTATATGCAATAGACAGCTCAGGTTACATGGCTATGACAAAAATCTACCATGAGGCAGTATAACGGTTAAGCAGCATAGGATAGTATGGTTGTGCACTCGTCACAGTGTACAGCAGCTCAGCACTAATGAGCAGACAGGACGGCAGTGCAGCGCAAACTGAAGAAATCAAAAACAACAAAACAGCCACTTAGAACCAGCAGTGCTGGCATGCCATCAGCAAGTTTACTTTCTGCCCTCTGCTTATTTAATTTCTCTCACAAGTGTAAAACAGCAATCACCCCAAATGAAAAATACACTAGCTAGGCACACACTCACAGTATTATCTGAAGTATGTTAAATACAGTAAAATAAAGTCACTTCCTGCTGATCTCTGGAGCAGGAATCTGGTTAAATCTGGAAGGTAGGAGCCCAAGTCTGTAACAGTCAGTATCTTGGCATAAATAAGTGTAAAACCATGCAAAGTAGTACACAGTAAAGCAGTGGAAAATTGTCAACAGCAAGTTTATGTTTTGACCACTATGTATTTCTCTTCTCTAACAACAGTAAAACAGCACACCCCCCCAACAAAAAAATAATCACAACATTAGCTCAAATGCAATGAATAAAGTAAAAGAGTCACTTCCCTGATGGTCTAGAAATTAGAAGTACAGTCAAATGCAGTAGGTAGGAGCCATAATATACAACGTACAGCAGCTAGGCACAAACAAAACTAAGTATAATAAAGAGTAGAAAAAAGAGAGTTAAGGTACACTGCAGAATACTTGGAACCAGAACTAATGAACATAAAATTACCCGAGGGAACAGCTATACAAAATTAATAAAAATTAAACAAAGACAGTGGGAATGACAGATGTATTAAATTAAAGATGAGTATGTAGAGTAGATGCAACAATGAGTACAGCTAAGCAGCATACTAAAGGGAAGTATTACACAACATATACACACTCTTACTGTAAAATCAGTTAGGTCACATAAGGTTTAGTAGAGCATTTTGCAACAGCTGACTAAAAGAAAGAAAGAAAGAAGTTAAAAAGCAGAAATAAGCAGTATAATAAAAGGAGAAATATACATAAAGCAGAGGTTCTAGCTGTAAAGCTAAATAAGCTGCGTAAGATACATTAGATAGAAACAAAAGAAAACTAAAGGAAATAGGCAGATAAAGCATATGCATTCAGACCCCAAACTGTGGGCAGTAAAGCTAAAGGAGGTGGAGTTTCTATATATATATATATATATATATATATATATATATATTAAAGATATACACAAATCCATGCTGGTCAAACAGTATGATGCGATGCACAGGGGACACTCCAAGTACAGTTAACCATTGACAAAACCCTATACAAATCACTTGCTAGCTACTGACCCCCAAATCTGACTCAATGTGCCCATTCTGCCTATCTGGACCTCTTCAAATCCATCAAGATTCAACCCTTTACCCTGATCCTGGGTGACTTTAACTACCGAAACATAGACTGGAAGAACTACTCATGCCAGAACACAAATGTCCAGAGATTCCTCGATTTTGTCAATGCAAATGCTTTGGAACAGCTAGTTGATACCCCCACAAGAGATGATAATATCTTGGATTCGGTATTAACCAACATGAATAACCATTACAGCATCCCTGCAGTATCATCTTCCCTGGTAAGACCCAACCATAAAGTGGTCACTTGCAAAGTCACCATCTCCCCCGACCCCCCTCTAGCTAGGGTCAAATAAAAAAAAAATCTCCAAAGCTGATTATAGCCTCCTGAGGGATGACGTAAAGAGCTTCAAAGCCCCCTCATCCTCTCTAGGAACTGGCACCAGTATCCAAAACTATACCAAAGCACTATATGAGCATTTATATAGATGCATGGAATGAGGAATACCTGATAGGAGTAAATCACCCTCCGCAAGGAAGAGTAAACTTGTCTAGTGGGCATCTGCAATAAATAAACTCTATAACAAAAGGGAAAAAT
>NC_056743.1:1216724523-1216749488 GCF_019279795.1 Protopterus annectens
TGACTGGTTAGTAGATGTTTCTCATTTTTTTTAAAAATTACAACTTCTTTGGTGATGTTTCCTTGAGTACAGTAGTATAACCACAATTGTTGGCAAAATTATTTATTCCATTCTTAAAGCAAAACCACTAAACAAAAATAAAAAACTATTGCAATGAAATTAATTATATCATGACAAAAAAACAAAACCGTGACTATTACTGACATCAATAAAATAAGGGAGGTGAACCCCATAGATCTCCTCTTTTCTCCCCAAACAATGAAATATCTGAAGAACAAGTATCAACTGTCCATTCTCAATATGATTGCTTGATTATTGCACAAATAAAATGAGAGAGTTACTTAATGTCATGTGAAGACAGCTTTAGTAATTTGGACAGTAATTTAATTTCATGTGAAGGACAGTTTTAGTAACTGGTAGAGTAACTTATTCCATGTGAAGACAGGTTTAGTAATTTGGAGAGTAAAATAATGTCACCTGAAGACAGCTTCAGCAATTTGGAGAGTAACTTAATGTCATGTGAAGACTCTTTTAGTAATTTGGAGAGTAATTTAATTTCATGTGAAGACAGCTTTAGTAATTTGGAGAGTGACAATGTCATAAGAAGACAATTTTAGTAATTTGGAGATACATCCTTTTTTGTCCTCCATTAAGGGGCTTCAAGTCATCAAAAACCTCTCTCTCTCTCCTCAAAGCAAGAACTATCAAATTGGATAGTTTGTGCCATGAAAGAAGAATCATACTTTGCTGCCATAGAGGTACTTGAACTTCAAAGTAGTATAAAGGAAGTTAAAGAAGCATCACTGGAAAAAAATCCTATTAAAGAATATGAGCATAAAATTGCATCACTAGAAGATGGTCACAAAAACAGACAACCTAAGGTGAACTTTCTTCATGGAGCTGTGGGTTTACTTAAGGTAGCAACATTATCACTGGATGGAAGAACAGGAAGAAATAACATAAAATAAGAAGCCTAAGTGAAGAATACATGCAGCAAAATCTGTGCCAACCTTTACAGAATACTATTACAAATGTAGCAGGTTCTACTTCTGTACTATCCACATACATAACTGATATAATGCACAGATTCCCCCCCATACACACACACACACACACACACACACACACACACACACACACACACACACATACTAAATTACCACAGCTCTCTCTGTTCTGAGTCAGGCAGAAATAAGAATTGATTAATTAAGGACTCATTCATAAGACAGAAGAGGTCACTTAAGGTTAATCACTTGTTAACAGAGGGGGTGGAGCTAGGAACTAAAATTTCTATTTAAGGAGTAAACTAAAACATTTCAGAGCTTTACCAGAAAGGCTCATCCAGACTCTGCTACACTTTGTTGTGAAGGAAAGGTTAGTTTGCTTTTATTTTTTGTATTACTGTATTGCCTTTCTATATTTTGAATACTGTAGTTTGTTTTCTTTACCTTTTGTTTTGCTTGCATTCTGTTTTAACAGCATATTAAAACTTCAAAAGAGACCACTGTCTTTCTAGTTACCCGCCTCTTATGTTAATCTGACCATATATCTCATTTCTCTCTACTTTCACTGGCTTATGTGAGTAATTACAAAATCATCATTTTGAAATCCCACCCCTTCAAGTATTTAAATTTATTGGCCATCCTACAGTATTTCATAGTACCAAAATACAAAAGTGACCACCCCTTTCAATCCATCTTGCTGTTTTAAAAATAGTAACTCTCCACTAAACCTTAACTTTTTAAACAGGTAAAACTCAAGTTACCTACTTTCACATCTAACTTCTCTGGTGCACACTGCAGAGTGCATTCTTTTCAATCTTACCTTTAAGCATCCCTGTGACTAGCACTTTCTCTAATACCTGCTGGAAAGCACTAGGAAGCCTTAAACTCATACAAACACTGAACTCTCCTTGTTAACAAGGAGAAACTAATAGTAGGCACTAAACAGCCTATAATTGCAAAGTACCTTGCTAAGGAAACAGCTCCTATACTTTACAAAGAAAAAAAAAAAAGCCCCAAACCAGGCATGTCCAAGGGTCAGCTTCCGGTGATTTCTCCTGTCCACCTGGTGAATCTGGGCATACTGGGGCAATGCAGCAATTGCCTCATGTACACAGACAACCCTCTCCTCCTACCACCCAACACTACAACCTGTGAGAGATGCACTTACATAGCCAAAATGGAAGCAAAGCTCTCTCCACCCAAGATTGTGATAAACAGTAAAGAGGAGAAGGTTAACACCCACACTACACCTCAAGCAACACATAGCCATTCTAAACCTGCACCACCAACACCCACATATAGCAACACTAAATCCACATATGCAGAGGCCCTTAACTGTAACCTACCCAAGCAACAAAGACCTCTGAAGCTGAAACGCAAACAAACACCAATCACAACCAATGTGTCACATAGTTCACAACACCAGTGTGCCACCCAGCAACAGCCCCTAAGGCAAGACAATGTACCTAACACTTTAGTCATAGGTGACTCTATAGTCCGGCACACTGATGTCCCTCTCACCAGGTTGAATAAGGAGAAAATTTACAGTCAGCTGCCTGTCAGGTGCCAGGATCCGCCACATAACGCATGCACTCAAGTCACTCCACAACAAGTACAAATATGACTCTGTCATTGTCCATGTTGGAGTGAATGAATTGAGACGTACCACCCTGGATTACATGAAAAGAGACATGGAAGAGCTCTCCGATCATGTGGCCCAGGCAGGTATGACCCTAGCCCTGAGTAGCATCCTGCCTTTGCCCAGAATGATACCACAATATAAGGATAAAATGACTGACTTCAACAATTGGCTAAGCTTATGGTGTCATTCAAAGGGGGATCCAATATCTGTCTGTCTGGGATGACATGATTGACAGACTACGATGCTTTGCCAGTGATGGTCTGCACCTGTCACCCCTGGGATTCAGGTTACTGGCTAAGGCTCTTGCCACCCATAGCCGGCCTTAGGCATAGGCCAACTAGGCGGCTGCCTAGGGTGCCGCTCTAGCAGGGGTGCTTTTCCAGTGTTTATTTAATGTAGTTAGACCAGGATGGGGGCACCGGGTGATGTGGTGGGGGGCGCAATGGAGCCCTTTTGCCTAGGGCACCAGTTGACCTAAGGCCACTCCTGTTGCCACCCCTGTAGTGCCTTTTTTAGGCAAACTTCAAAGGACAAAACCACCACCGTAACAGGTACAAGCATGCAAAATCTGAAGGTAATGCTACTCAATGCTAGAAGTCTAAACCTCAAAATGCACTCTCTCGAGGCACTCCTAAAAATGGAGAACATCGATATCTGTGCAGTAACTGAGACCTGGTTCAAGGCTCCAAAGAGCACCCCTGCAATACCAGGCTACAACTCTTACCACACTTTTCGGCCACCAAACCAGGACTGAAACACTAAAGGTGGAGGAGTGTCAGTATTCACCAAGGATATTCACACCACCAGGCTAGTTGGCCAACACAATGTATCTGAAATTCTCCAAGTGCAACTAACACTAGGTAAGACTGCAATCCAAATTGTAGCTTGCTACAGATCCCCCACCATACCCCAAGATTCTCACTACACCTTTCTAAACGTACTGGAAAATATTCAGATAGAACACCCTAATACTGGGTGATTTTAACTACCCTGCCATTAACTGGGAAAACTACTCATGTCCCAACACCTTTGCGCAACGGTTCTTGGAATTCATAAATTCCAACGCCCTGGATCAACTAATCCATAGTCCCACCAGGGGCTCCAGTATCCTAGACCTGGTCATTACCAACATGGGAAATCAATGCTCCATACCTATGGTCACCCCCTCGTTAGTCAGGTCTGACCATAAGCTAATCACCCTTAACATCCACATCCCACCCCCACCCCCCAGTAAAATAACCACCATAAAAAACTTCTAAAGCCAACTTCATGCTACTCAAGTCAGAAGTGACAAACTTCATGACACCCATGCAGATGGGAACTGAAAGTTCAACTGCTGAATCCTACTCTAAGGCACTATATGAGCACATCCACTCATGCATGAATCGTGCCATCCCAAATAGAACCAAAATGCTCTCATCCAAAAAAAGGAAGCCAATCTGGTGGTCCCCTGCCATAAACAAACTTTACAACAAAAGGAAGAAACTTTTGCAGAAAAGAGGAAAATCCCAGGATGCAAAGAACTCCCTTACTAGCCTCAGTAAGAAACTGAGATGCCTCATAAAATCCTCCAAAGCTAGTTACGAAAATAAAATTGCCAAAGATTCCAAAGACAACCACAAAGCATTCTATAACTATGTCAAGAATCTAAATGGCAATGCTCAGATATGCTCTGAGCTAAAACAGAATGGCATTAAATATACTGATCCGAAGGATATTGCCAATATCCTGGCAGATCGATTCAGTGCCAACTTCACCCCGCTCTCACCCCTAAATGGCCCATCTCAATACCGGAAGATTGCCAAATTCCAGTAATAACGGCCACACAGGTACAAAACGCACTCTATAAAGCCAAGAATACAGCATCCATGGGACCAGATGACATCCTGGGCTGTGTACTACATGAACTACAATATGAACTGGCACCTCACCTAAGTGTCATGTTTTATCATAGCCTCACCTCAGGTTTCGTGCCCACTGAGTGGCACAGAGCTACAGTTATCCCAATCCACAAGGGGGGGATCCACCTTGGATCCCGGAAACTACCATCTCATCAGTCTGACAAGCTTTATCTGCAAGGCCATGGAGCGTATTATCATGGAACTTATAAACAAAGACATTGGCAACCTTGAAACACTGGACCCCACCCAGTTTGGGTTTGTGAAGGGCCGATCTTGTCTCCTGAACCTGATTGACTTCTTTGAATCAGTCTCCAGAGCCATGGACAAGGGTAAGGTGGTCCACACAGCCTATCTAGACCTTGCCAAGGCCTTTGACACCATCCCCCACTCTGGAATCATAGATAAACTTACTAAGTTGGGCATTAATCCCTATGTCACCCAATGGGTTGCTAACTGGCTTACTGATAGAACCCACACTGTTAAAGTAGCCGACTGCAAATCCAGCTCCAGACAAGTGACAAGTGGAGTACCTCAGGGTTCAGTCCTGTGTTTGGCATCTACTTCTCTGAAGTACAGGTCAACACTAAGGGACTCTGGCTAACAAAGTTTGCAGATGACTGCAAACTGGGAGCCATTATTGAATCCCCAAATGATGTGGATACTCTACAAAAGGGCCTTACAGAAACAGATGCTTGGTGCCAGAGCCATGGGCTCAAGCTCAATGCCAAGAAATGTATTGTTACCCCCTTTGGGAAAAAACATGTATCCATGAATTACCATATAGGTGGCAGTACACTAAACACATAAAGTGTGATAAGAGACTTAGGGACACAGGTGGACAGTGGTCTCACCTTCAATAACCACATCGCTACAACAGTCAGGAAATCCTTCTATGTGGCACACCTCATCACGAAGGGCTTTTCATCCAGAAAAAAGGAGGTCATTGTCCCACTGTACTCATCCCTCATTAGACCCATTATAGAGTACAACGCCCTATTTGGTATGTACCTCTCAAGACATCTGCAACAACTGGAAAGGCCTCAGAAATACCTCACTAAAAGAATCACAGGCCTAAAGCAGATGCCCTACACTGACCGCCTTAAAAAACTCCAGCTATACTCTGTCGCATATCATCTACTCAGAGGCGATCTCTGCTTAACATACAAGGCCATGTCAAACCCAGAGCTGTTGGACATGCTACACTTAAATAAATCCTAATCTCTCATAGCTACACGCTCCAGGGATCTAAACCTTGTCATCACAATAAACAAAACATGCTGGAGGGATAGGTTCCTGACCCAGAGACTCCCCAGACTCTGGAATAGATTGCCCATACATGTCAAGCAGAGTGCCTCTTTGGACCTCTTCAAGAGGAACCTTGACGACTGGATGGGAGAAAGAAAATTCACCCCAGGGATCACATCAGTCGCCCTACTAGACAGGGGTCCAGGAAAGTAAATAATGTGGGAAGAAATAGCCAGGGAATTGTTATGGCTAGGCTTGTATAGGCCCTAGGGCTGATAGCCTAGTACCAACCTATGAACCTATGAACCTCCTCAAGCAGTCTTTGTAAAACTGATGTGTGCGATAGATGCTCCCAAATTGCAATATACAGCTAAGAAGACAGGAACTGTACCATGTAATGAATTCAAACAAAATACTGGAGCATACCTACGGCATGAAGAAAGAATGCAATGTAATAAAATCGCCCCAGAGATCCCAAACCTTATTCATAAAGGCATTAGTTTCAAAATGTTATACCCTGTAGTAGTGTAATTTGTATGGAATGGCATGATATTTAAAGCATTTATCAATCAACAATGAATCCAAATTTGGTACAGAATATTTCCATGAGGGTGGATTTAGATTTGGATTCTTTCCTGTTACCAAATCTCTTATGAGTTAACTTTCTGTGAAACCAGAATTGTAGCTGTTCTACTAAAAAGTCTTTTGAAAACTTGACTATTTCTTTTTCCTAGGATATAAAGCTCAATTGCGAGTAAACCAGTGGCATAATGGAATTTTACTCCTTTAAAACTAATAACACTAAATTACACTTATTAAAGTCTATTAATACTGTTTTTTGCATTTATACCATTTACATTCTATGGCCTGGCAATTGTCAAACCAGAATTTAATGTACTGTCTTTATATAAGTACAGATTATATTTAATTCACCATGAATGACAGTGATGTACTTCAAGTGTCTGGATTTTACTAGTGACAAAATACTAATGATCTGACTGCATTTCATGTGAAAAGATTTCAGAATAATTTACTGATGCAGTCTTGCAATATAATGAATAACTGTCTAGTAAGGATTAAATAGAACTTTCTGGTACATAACCCAAGTCTTCATCCCCTGCAGGAACAATGACTAACAGTAACATATATGCAATTATAGTATGTTTTTCAAGACAAGAAAGCCTATTGATGAAACTGCATAATCTAAGTTGGAACTTTTTAGGCTATAGCCAATCAGCACTACCCACTTAGATGTAAGGCATATGTACTGCACATTTATTAACTGTTAGGACATAGGAAGTGGATGTTTATAGTGTACCTGTTCACAGCATTCATTTCAGGTCTTTTGGTGTACCTGTTCATAGCATTCATTTCAGATCTTTTGTTGTACTTGTTCATAGCATTCATTTCAGATCTTTTACAGTGGTTAAACTATAAAATATCTAGCATGAATAATCTCTGATTTGGTGTCATTACAACTCTCTAATCAAATAGGCACCCACAATCCAAAATGATGGATGAATAACAGCTCTCCTGTGAAATAAAGACTAGAAAATATAACATTGATGATCTCAAAAGGATATTAACATTCTTCTAAATATAATTAGTAAAGCTTTTTACTAAAATTGGGATTTACAAAGCTTTTGCCAACTAATCATTCATCTTTTCTATACAAGACAATTGAAGGATACATACAGAATGAACTCCACACAACAAAGTCTTTTCCCACAGAAATCTCTTTTAGAAGGAATTGGAGCAAGTGATAACATCCATCCAAAAACTTACTGTGAAAATTTATGAAGTTTATATTAAAATGGACTTTATGTGAGATAACTGCACTAAACAAACATAAATGCTGAAATATCTGATTGTGCATCAAGGTAACCAGATTAATATATAGATATATAGTGTCTCCCTTTTTTAATTTCTCCATGTCTTTTGGGTTTCTAATACCAAGATAGGAATGGACCCCATTCCTAAGTCAAAGTATGATTAAAGTTCATGATATTAGTATTGTTTCACTCTTTGATGTTAGCCAGAAGTACTCTTCTCAGCACCCACAATGTGCACAATAATGACTCCTTCTGCAATTTGTATGGAGTTACATGCATCAGTAATATATTTAAATATGATTGTAAACTCTTTTTTGTAAGACCAGTTGTTCCTACTACTATTGAAACTGTCTGGGTAAAGATATATAGATAACTGAACGGTAAGTAAGACAAACTTACAAAAGAAGAAACCAAACTGATTTTTTGTTGAAACAAAAAAACTAGGCTAATAAATAAAGTAGAGAATCCTGAAAGGAGAAAGAGAGAAGAAACAATGTAAGAATTCCTATAGTACGATAAAATTTAGAAAATAACAAAGTAGTAAACTTCCTTACAGCATGGTTACCACAAGCATTAAAATTTCATGAGAGACTTTCTTATGGAATAGAAAGGGTACATATGTTCACAGGAAAGCCTTATCCTTCATAGCTTAACTCATCATCAAGAGCCATAGCAGTGAAATGTATTTCTTATTTGGACAAAGATCTAAAGTGGGAAGCAATGTAGGAAAATTTGACAATGATTATGTTCATAAAAACATGGGAAGGAGAACAACATGGTTCCACTAGCAAAAAACTTCAAATAAAACAGTAGTAAAACCAGTCATAATCTATATCCAGCTAAACTATTTTTGTCTTACAACTCAAAGAGTCATTGATATCCTTGAAGAGGCCATTTATTTTGTGAAAAACAACAATCTGATATCAAATAATGAAAACGTCAACTGGAGTTATACAACATTAAAATGACCGTCAGAGAAAGAACAAAAAAATGGAAGAAAACTAAAAAGAAAAGTACCTCCCACTGCCAAAGTGCAGCTAGCCAAAACATTCTGAAAATCGGCAAAAATAGCCTGCTGCACGTCCATGGCTTGACAACTTTTAAAACAAATTTATTAGGCGTTTCTTAAAATATGTAGATTAGTAAAAGTCCCTCAGTATTCCAAACAATAAGTGCTTTTGAATCTTCTTCAGATCGATGATTTTAAGAAATGCCTAATAAATTTGTTTTAAAAGTTGTTGTCAAGCTGTGGACGTGCAGCAGGCTATTTTTGCCGATTTTCAAAAAATGGAAGAAGGTTCCAAATAAATCTAAAAATAAATTTTGCCTAAGACACCACGAAGGAAACTCGCAATCCACCAGAACTCCGTTTATTGTAAGGACAGTAAAAATAACGCTGGAAATCCAAATTACGTTTTCGATACACAATCTTCATCAGAAAAGACTAAAACACTCAGTTTAACATCACTTCTGGTTATATACCCTACCCTGTTAACTATCCAACACCAATAATGACCAATTAGTGTAAGTAGTGTCAATTAGTAAAAAAACAGTTTGTGATTTGTTCATTTAACTTGACAAACAATGTTTATAAATTTTTTTCCAAAACAGACATAAAAATGAATAAGTATATATATAACTAAAATATAAACATGCTTTATTTAAAAAAAACATATTTGGTAATGTTAATTACCACATTAAAACCACTCAGTTTTAAAAAGCCTATTTAACTTGTTTATTCCAAAATGTATATGATGTGCAATGCATGGAAAATAGTGACATCTAGTGGCATTATGGTGTAAATACAACAGCATTACAATTTTGCTGATCTGAGTTTTAACACTGGCTTAATAGACAAATAGTCATTCAAACCTGGAAATTCATTACAATCTAATACTATTTGCCAGTATAACTCTTTATATTCCAATTTGTCTTCCCATAAACCACCCCTTATATCCTTAGGTACAGAATCCAACGCAAAGAAAGAAAATTCTGCTTGTGGGCAGGAAGCTTGATGTCTAAACAAAGCATTTTTCATAATTTGTTTTTTAATTTCATATAGATGTTCATAAATGCGACATCTCAGCTTCCTTTCTGTTTTTCCCACATAAAACGAGGTACAAAAATTACAAGTTGCAAGGTATACAATGCCATTGCTGTTGCAATTATATGTACCTCTGCTAGTAAGTGTTCTATTCCTAGCTTCCAAAAAAATTTCCTTTCTGTTTTTTATCCTGGGGCATTGAGAACAAAAGCCACATTTATATGTACCCACCCCCTGTGGGCCGATATTCGTGACTTTAGGACCTCCAAACTCAAAGATTTGTTTCAAATTTGTATCCTTCCGATAAATAAAATTTAAAGGGCTCTTGTGGTCAAAAGGTAGGTCTGAAATTTGAACAAATTTTGACCATTCCTTGGATATCACTTCCCTAATATGTGCTGAATCACCTGTGCAATCAAGTATATATGCTGTGCCATATGAAATAGTTTTTTTAGTGCCTGAATCATTGGTCAGAGTAGAAATACTCTGTCCTAAGATAGGGGCAAATATTTTGTGCCTTTCTTGAACCACTTCAGATAAGGCCCCATCAAGTAGGGATCTTGGATAGCCCCTATCCACCAACATACTACACACATTCCTACATTCATTTAAAAATTCTACATCGTCTGAAGTCATTCTACTGACCCTGACAAGTTGTCCCTTAACTAAATTTTTCTTTTGAAAGTAGGGATGTGCACTTTGGTAGTGGAGATATGAATTAGAAAAGGTTTTCTTACGGTGTATGCTTGAGGAAAACCCCTTAGCCTGCTTTTACGTGTAATGTCCAAGTAAACACACTGTTCTACATTTGCCTCAAATGTAAAATCCAAAAAGTTGGTAGTACTTTTCAAGTAATCCAAAAATTCATGGAACCTTTCCATAGTGTCTGTCCAAAATATACATATGTCGTCCAGAAATCTCTTGTACAAGGACCAACATTGAGTAAATGGACTGTTCAAAATAAATAGTTTCTCCCACCATTTCAAAACAATGTTCGCATATGTAGGGGCACATTTAGCGCCCATGGCAACACCTTTATTTTGTTTGAAGAATTCCCCCTGAAAGTACATGTAATTATTTTTCAAGATAATTTCCATGAATAAAAGGCAATTAGTAAAATCAAGGTGAGAAAATGTACCTTGGTCTAACATTGCCTGCTCCAAACATAAAAGGCCTGTCTCATGTGGGATAGAACCAAATAAGTCCACTATGTTAAGAGTGATAAAAATAAGGTCTGATGAAAATAATTCTGTTTTAACACACCTTAAAAAATCCCAAGAGTCCTTAAGGACTGTGTCTCCAGTGTATGACAAAGCCTTCAGTTTGTCGTCTACAAATTTGGCTAATGGTGTAGTGATAGACCCCTCGGCCGAAACAATTAGCCTCAGTGGTGGATCCATGGGGTTCTTATGAACCTTCGGTATACCAAATACCGTAGGAACCCGGGGGTGTTGGTTAAATAGAAAAGTGTATAAAAACAGAAAGGAAGCTGAGATGTCGCATTTATGAACATCTATATGAAATTAAAAAACAAAATATGAAAAATGCTTTGTTTAGACATCAAGCTTCCTGCCCACAAGCAGAATTTTCTTTCTTTGTGTTGGATTCTGTACCTAAGGATATAAGGGGTGGTTTATGGGAAGACAAATTGGAATATAAAGAGTTATACTGGCAAATAGTATTAGATTGTAATAAATTTCCAGGTTTGAATGACTATTTGTCTATTAAGCCAGTGTTAAAACTCAGATCAGCAAAATTGTAATGCTGTTGTATTTACACCATAATGCCACTAGATGTCACTATTTTCCATGCATTGCACATCATATACATTTTGGAATAAACAAGTTAAATAGGCTTTTTAAAACTGAGTGGTTTTAATGTGGTAATTAACATTACCAAATATGTTTTTTTAAATAAAGCATGTTTATTTTTTAGTTATATATATACTTACTTATTCATTTTTAAGTCTGTTTTGGAAAAAATTTATAAACATTGTTTGTCAAGTTAAATGAACAAATCACAAACTGTTTTTTTACTAATTGACACTACTTACACTAATTGGTCATTATTGGTGTTGGATAGTTAACAGGGTAGGGTATATAACCAGAAGTGATGTTAAACTGAGTGTTTTAGTCTTTTCTGATGAAGATTGTGTATCGAAAACGTATTTTGGATTTCCAGCATTATTTTTACTGTCCTTACAATAAACGGAGTTCTGGTGGATTGCGAGTTTCCTTCGTGGTGTCTTAGGCAAAATTTATTTTTGGTTACAAGTCTTCTTTATTTTGCCTGCATCTCTACTTTTTGTGGTTCAAATAAATCTAAAGCCAAGACCTTAATAATATCTTTAAAGATTAATAATTTGTAGTGTCAGTGGTGCAACGGGTAACACACTTGCCTTTGGTGCAGAAGGTTGTCGGTTCTCTTCCCATAGTGGAAAGATGGATTGCTGACATTCATTGCAGCATAATGGGGATACTGCACTCCTGCATGTGTTGCCTTTCAGATGAGGCATTAAACTGAGGTTTTATCTGTTTGAGTTGGTGGCAGCTCAGGTTGATGGAAAAGAACCCAGGGCGCCTATCAAAAAGAGTAGGGCTCCTTAACTTATATACAAAAATAACTCTTATTTAAAAAAAATATCTATAATATTTAAAATATGTACAAATATATAAATATACAACTATGTTTATACATATTCATAATTTCCTATACAATCATACCAATTTTTTTATCTTTATTAGGCACCCACTCTTTTTTCCATAACCATCTGATTTTTCTTAATATTGTTGCTAAAATCCATTTACAATTAAACATAATTTCATTTATTCTTTCAGTCCATATAACTCATATAACATAAAATATTTTTATCCGTTATTTTAACATATTCTTTACTTCTATTCTTATAATATCCATATTTAATTATATACATGTTTATTTTATCCACTTCTTTTATATTTCAAAAAAATTTCTTTACATAGTTTTCCCCATAATTTGTTTTACTGTTTTACATCTTAAAAACACATGATTCATAGTTTTGTCTTTTTGACAATGTAAACATATTCTATCACTTTTCTTTTTATAGGGCATATTTCCTTTTACTGGCAATTTATCTGTTACCAGTCTGCAGAAAAAAAAAATCTTGACATTCTCCTTTCGGATTACAATATTTGTTTCTTATTTTTATAGCTTTAATTTTTTCATCTGTTAGATTTTCCCATGGTTTTACATAGTAATATTTTATCATTGCATTCTTATACCATGCTTTTCTATCTTTTCTACATCATCAGTTTTTATTTTGCACAAAAAGCTTTTGCTTGGTAATATTTTATTTCTTTGTTTATACTGTCTTTTACTCTTTCACTCTTTTTTACCATATCCCAAAATTTATCATAAATATATTTATACAGTTTTAGTACTAATCTCTCATCTTTTTCGTTTATCTGTTTTAACACTGTACAAATTTAGTGAAGCAGCATGTACCACTGGGTTAATTAACCCTAAACCTCCTTCTTCTTTATTTACATACAAGACTCCTGTTTTTATTGGGTTTAATCTAGAAATCCATATAAATGAAAAAATATCTGCAATAATTATTTTTCAAATACTGTTGGCACATAAATACACTTGCTAAGTATGCTATTTTCCCATCAGTATTTAATTAATCAAATAAGCATTTTTTTTGCATGATAATTTATATGTTTTTCATAAAAGATGTTTGCTTTATTTCTTCTATTTTCCACACTGAAAATTACTTACATCTTTATTCCCAAATTTTATACCTAACACACAAATTTGATTCAGTGTAAAATATATACCCCTGATCTTTACTACATCACCTAAACTATTATTTTTCTCTTTATTTAAAGCCATCCTTATAATCTCTAAACACCCATTTTTGGAAATTATTACTTATTTTATCCAAATTTTGTTTTTTGCAATTATTATAATGTCATCTGCATATGTTAACAGAACTGGAATTCTTAACCCTTCAGGTGTTATATACCCCACCCCTTTCATTTTGTAATTTATTTGACATACTATCACATTCTTAACTAATGCAAAGAGTATGCACCTCATTGGACATCCCTGTCTTACACCACTCTTTATATGTACCTCTTGACTTAACCAGCCATTTACAAATATTTTACTTTATTATTACTATATGCTGATGCATGTAATTTCCTAACTTCCTCACTTATATTATATTCTTACATTATTACCCATAAGATGTCATGTCTAATTCTGTCAAATGCCTTATTAAAGTCTTCCATTATGATTTTTACATGTCTATTTTACATAATCGAACTTTTAAAAGTTTGAACGCCATATGGTCGACACCACATGATCAAACTTTTAAAAGTTTGAAAATGTAATTAAAAAAAAATAAACCAAAGAATAACCTACCTGAACAGTTTAAGCAGGAGGGCAAGCCCCTCTCTGCACCCCACACTCTCCTGTTCTTTAAATATACCAAAGCCGAGATTACACTACAGTGCAGAAAAGGGAAATCTTCCCATTCCACAGTACGGCAATATCCATTGAGACATTCGAACTTTTAAAAGTTTGATCATATGGTGTCAACCATATGACATTCAAACTTTTAAGAGTTCGACAACATGATATAGACCCAATTTTTACTTCTTCTTTTCTGTTAATAATATCATCCACAATTTCTGTAACTATCATTAACAATTCTTGACAACCCTTCCCCTTTATACTATATATGCTATCTTTCATAATATTTCTAATTTTAGTTTCAAATCTCTTTTGTATTATTTTCATAAAGATCTTATAATCATTATTATTCAATACTATTGGTCTACATTTTTTTAATTCTCTTCTATCTTCATTCTTCAATACAAATTTAAGTATTTCACTACATAATTCTTTATACATAAATACTTCATTTAATCAATCATTCAAAATATTTACAAAATTTTTTTGCCACTGCCTTATATTTGTATAATTTCATATCCTATTCCATCTGGGCATGCAGCCAAATCTATATTTACTTGTCCTATTACTTTATCTAGCTCATTTAAAGAAATCTCCTTTTCCAACTCTTTATTCTCTTTTTCTGTTAGCTTTTTTACTTTCTACATTTTTTCACTACCTTCTTTTTCATTAAACATTTCTTGTACATATTGTACTACACTATTCATAATCTTTTCCTGCATTCTTTCTATTTCTCCCTTTACATTTTTTATTTCTCTCATTACACTGCTAGCTTCCTTTACAAATCTCCTTAAGTAACTTGATAATTCTTTACATTTTCCTTGGAAAAATATATTTGCTTATGTAACAATTCTTGTATTTTTTCTTGATTTCTTTCATATAATTATTTTTCTTTAAATAAAACACAGTGGCACGATACTAATAAAGACCAAAACCAAATAGAATATAGTATTGAGACTGCCAAATAACTGGACCCACCACAATTTTAAAAACTGTAACTTTTATTAAGCTCTTTCATCCACCAGAATGTAGACTTCATTAGAACTGTAAAAACCTATTCCCACAGAAATATAAGGGGTGGAGTATGCTCTGCATGTAAGTAAGTAGAGTACAGATTACACACAATTTAAAAGTAATAATCCACTTATAGTTTGACTATGGAAACACGATCCAAAAATCATAGTCTACAATTTTGTGAAACAGTTTAGTCTTGTACAATATAACTGAACAAGGAGCCAACATGCAAACTCTTATCAGCACAAGCACTTTCCACCCTTTTTCTTTGCCAAAATACTTTCTATCATTATGTTCTAAATCTTCCAATTCATCATTATTGTCCTTTTATATTTTTCTTTCTCTACTTTTCTCACATCATATTGCTATGGTAAAAACATTTTTTATATTTTTTCTTAAGTATCACCCACCAATCGGACCAATTTTTATAAAATGTTCTCATAGTAATATGATCTTTCCATAACTGCATTACTAATCTCTTTCCTTCTTCATCCCATGCTTTCTCATTTATCCTTTTTATTAATTTGCATATTTTTATATATTCCTTGTTTTCTTTTATCTCTACTCATACTGCAAGATGATCAGAAAATCCTGTTTCAACTACCTCCCCTTCTCCTATAACTAAACCTTTAATACAATAAAATAATCTGTTTCAGTTCTATATATACCCCTTTTCTAAGTCCATGAATTTTTGTCCCAAAGTTTTAACTTACCAGAGCTTATAACATCTAATATTTTCTTATATCATTTCTTTTCTTTTTATGCTTGCCTCTTAAATCACAAGTAAAGTCTCCTGCTATTATAATATTCATATTTATCACCACATAGTCTAAAATCTGATGAAATAAGCTTTCTCTTTTTTACAGTATAGTATAAGCATAAAATGTTATAATTCTATACACTTGTTCTTTCAATTTTGAATCTACAGTGGTTGATCTTCCCATTTTTGCTAAAGTTACATCTATTATCTTTACTGTATTTCTACAGAATACAGCTATTGTAGAACATCCCTCATTTTCCAAATTCCAGGTTATCTTTCCTCCCCATAGTTTCTCTGTATGCAGTCTTTCTTCATTTGTTAAAAATGTTGTGTCTTTAGGTATAATTACTTCTGCATCACATGTATTACACCACTTCAAAATTCCTATTCTTCTTACGATATTCTTAATACTATTCACATTTAAAGAAAGCACTCTAAAATTTTCATTTTCCCTTTTCCTTAGATTCATGGTTCCATAAACTCATAGTTAATTACTGTACTAGCTTTATTAATAGGCCATTCTAAGCCTAACCAATTTCCTTCCCAAAGGTGAGAATCAAACTCTGTACCCTATGTCTGAGAGTCAAACACCCCAACCAAGCCCCAGTCTTTATCTATATATATTCTTTTTCATCCATTTCCTTTCTTTTTTGTTCTTTTCTACTTACTCCTTTAAATTTTCTTTTTCTGTCTTTTACCCTTTATCAATATATTTTTTCATTTTACTACCTCCCAGTTTATGTCTTCTTCATCACTTATTTCAAAAACTTCTTCTATGTCCTTTTTATTTTTTTCTCATCCAATTTTTCTTCTATTTCTAAAAAAGTGTTCTCTTTGTTCATTTTCTTCTCTTTCTTTTTCCTTACTATTATTTTCATTTTTGCAACCCATCCATAAATGTCCGATTTCATTACATTTATAACATTTTAATTAACATTTTTTGTATCATGCCCTCCCCACAAATATAGCATTTTCTTTTGTGACAGTTACTTACCAAATGTCATTCTTTTCCACAAAATAAAAATAAAAACATGTTTTGGGGTTGCCTTCAGTATTTTATAGTACCCTTATTCCCCTCCACATTTACCATGCTTAGTATATGTGTATTTTTCTCTTTTTATTTTTAACACAATATTATAATATCAGCCACCAGTCTATAAACCCCTTTTAGCATAAACTATTGCAATGTCCAGTACTTTTTTACATCAAGCTTTCAAATGTCCTTTCAAAGTCTCTCTTTCTACCTCTGTCCAAAATTGTACATGAATCTTATTTTTGTTTCCCTGTTAAATGCTTTTATCACATAAAAATTTCATGGGTAACAGTCTTTTTTTTCATATTCTCCAAGAAAATTTTCCATTGAAAAAACAGTCTCAAATATAATGTCACAAGATGCCTCTTTGTTAATATGAATAAATGTGCTTACCTCATTTGCTTTTACATTCAAAGGAGCTATTAAATTGTCCTACATGCCATACCTGTCCATTTCTTTGTCTTCTTTACATTGAATCCTTACAACATACTTCCTTTGTCATTTTCTTCTGTCTTTTTTATATCAATCCATACTGCAAAATGATCAGAAAATCCTGTTTCAACTAACTCTCCTTCTTCTATAACTAAACCTTCTGATACTATACAATAATCTGTTTCAGTTCTATATATATATACCCCTTTTCTAAGTCTATGAATTCTTGTCCCAGAGTGTTAACTTACCAGAGCTTATAATATCAAATGTTTTTCTTATATCATTTCTTTTCTTTTTACACTTGCCTCTTAAATCACAGTTAAAGTCGCCTGTTATTGTAATATTCATATTTATCACCACATAGTCTAAAATTTGATGAAATAAGCTTTCCTTTTTTTACAGTTAGTATAAGCATAAATATTATAATACTATACACTTGTTCTTTCCATTTTGAATCTACATTGGTTGATCTTCCCATTTTTGCTAAAGTTACATCTATTATGTTTACTGTATTTCTACAGTATACAGCTATTGTAGAACATCCCTCATTTTCCAAATTCCAGGTTATCTTTCCTCCCCATAGTTTCTTTGTGTGCAATCTTTCATTTGTTAAAAATGTTGTGTCTTCTAGTATAATTACTTCTGCATCACATGTATTACACCACTGCAAAATTCCTATTCTTCTTACCATACTTTTAATACTATTCACATTTAAAGAAAGCACTCCAAAATTTTCATTTTCCCTTTTCTTTAGATTCACAGTTCCATAAACCCATAGTTAATTACTGGGCTAGCTTTATTAACATGCCATTCTGAGCCTAACCAATTTCCTTCCCAAAGGTGAGAATCAAACTCTGCACCCTGTGCCTGTGAGTCAAACACCCCAACCAAGCCCCAGTCTTTATCTATTTATATTCTTTTTTATCCATTTCCTTTCTTTTTTGTTCTTTTCTACTTATTCCTTTAATTTTTTTTCCATAATATTTATTTATTTATTTTTCACATTATACAGGTTAAAATGCAGAGGTGATATTACATCATAACTACAACCAAACAGTTAAAACATATTTACATTATTTACATGAATGCTTTCATAGTTTAACATTAAAATATAAAAAAAAGAAACTGGTTGACTTCATATACTTTTTCTGAATACTAACTCCAGGGTTAGTAACAATAACTCATTTTATGACTACATAATGTTGTGGTCATTCTTGTGTTTGTTGTAATGTATCTTACATTTAGTGGTTTATGTAAGTATAATATTGAAAATCTGTTCCCAGAGTTTAAAAATGTTGGGATTTTTGTTTTGTTTGTTTATTAGGTATTTATGGGCTAGTATATGTTTTATCGCCAAAATCCTGAAATTCTCCCAAGAGTTCTTGTACGGGTTAAGCCAATTGGTAGCTATGTAGAGTTTCATTAGTAGGAAAATATTAATTAGAATGATTATTTGGTTTTTGGATAGATTATTTGGGAGCATATGTAGCCCAAGTGAGCGTTGACGTTTATATAAATCTCAAAGCATTGCCATTTCTAAATAATAATATTACGAAATCATATATCTAATGGAACCCCTTAAAAATGCTGTAGCGCTAACACAAAAACTCTTTAAATCAGTAAACTTGCTTCAACACATGATGTTATTACAACCCATACATAAAAACCCCAACTTCAAAATAAATAACCAAATGTTAGACTTAAAACGCTTTCAACATATAATAAACATAACCTTACAAGATATATACCCATACTTAAAATGTCCTATTCATGAAATAAGAAGTCAAATGAACCTTCCCAAATCATATCTGTTGATCATGAGACAGATTAAAGAGATGTGTTTAAGCTATCTTCAGGATATCAACATTAATAAAGAAGACATAATGAAATGTAACCTACTATGGAAAATTCCCTTAAATTTAAATTTTCTGTCTTTTACCCTTTATTAATAGAATACTTTTTTCCATTTTACCACCTCCCAGTTTATGTCTTCTTCATCACTTATTTCAAAAACTTCTTCTATGTCCTTTTTATTTTTTCTCATCCAATTTTTCTTCTATTTCTAAAAATTATTCTCTTTGTTCATTTTCTACTATTTCTTTTTCCTTGTTATTATTTTCATTTTTGAAATCCATCCATAAATGTCCAATTTCATTACATTTATAACATTTTAATTCACATTTTTTGCATCATGTCCTCCCCACAAATATAGCATTTTCTTTTGTCACAGTTACTTACCAAATTTCCTTCTTTTCTACAAAACAAAAAAAAAACATGCTTTTGGGTTGTTCCCAGTATTTTACAATACCCCTATTCCCCTCCACATTTATCATGCTTAGTATATGTATATTTTTTCTTTCTAGTTTCAACACAATATTATAATCCCAGCCAACAGTCCATAAACCCTTTTTTGTCATAAACATTTGCAATGTTCAGTACTTCTTTATATCAGGCTTTCAAATGTCTTTTCAAACTCTGTCTTTCTACCTGTGTTCGAAATTGTGCATGAATCTTCTTTTTTGTTTCCCTGTTAAATGCTTTTAACACATAAAGATTTCATGGGTAACTGTCTTTTGTTCATATTCCCCAAGAAAATTTTTCCATTGAAAAAAAAACAGTCTCAAATATAATGTCACAAGATGTCTCTTTGTTAATAAGAATAAATATGCTTACCTCATTTGCTTTTACATTCAAAGGAACTATTAAATTGTCCTACATATCATGCCTGTCCATTTCTTTGTCTTCTTTACTTTGAATCCTTACATACTTTATTTTTCATTTTCTTCTGTCTTATTTTCTGCTACTTCTCTTTTGCCTTCTTTTACTTTCTATGAATATGTTTTCGTTTCCATCTCACCACTATTCTTCAGGATTGACTCTGCATACTCCTTTTGTATTTTCTCCATAACATCTCCCCAGGAAACATCTCCTCCATTTTCTGTCTCACTCTACACCATCATTTCTTTAAGTAATTCATCCCACAACCCTTTTGATTGGAAGGTTGTAATTACATCCATCATTTGCTAATTCATCTCCATCAAACAGACTTATTTGAAACATTTCCTCAGAATACTGCACATATTCTCCAGTCTTGATATTTGCTTTCTCCTTCGTTTCTTTCACTACTTCTTCATCTCCTTCTCTCTCCATCTGCATTCCTGTTTCTGTGGGCTGTCTCTGCTCCTGGAATGGAAACAGAAAGTGCTCCTCCAGAATGGTTCCACTTACAACAATGATGAGTAGGGGAATTCCCTGGCCAAATTTCCCCTAATAGTATAAATACCACCTTAGGTTTCCCCTGAAAAGTGGCCATTAGCCTAGCAGCACTAGCCTGGTCAACAATGCCTAAATAAAATAAATAAAACACATTCAGAGACTTTTATGCTGGGATTCAGAAACATGCCTAGCATGACTACAGATTGTCTTACACTTGTACATGTAGTGTCACAACAGAGCCCAGAAGCTCATTATAATTTAACAAAGTAAAACTCACAGCTTTGGTCACAGTTAGGACCAGAATCTGTGCTAAAATGGGAGAATCAGCTAGGATTCAGAAGAGAAAAACTGATGAGCACATTGTATGCACTCATGTCAACATGAGCACATGTGCTAGGGCATAAGAAGATGGTAAAAGTGTCATGCCACTCTAAAAGTGACACTGGATTGATTAAACACATTTTTTGACCATAAAGGGGGATGAAATTGGAATATAGGGCAGTAGAAAAGGGGGGCAGTACGCTGAGGATAAAACACAAGGGGTAACAGGGAAGGTAAGAATAGGAGTGAGGAGAGAGAGAGATGGAGGTACAACTTCTTCTGTTTGACACATGCCCATTTTCTTTTCTTTTTTTAAAAAGGTAAGCTGGAAAAAGATGTATGTGGAATTCATAATTTAATGCAGAAATTGTTACCATGTCACAGGTGTATAAAGGTGTGAAATATGTCAGTAAATGTGTGTGCTATGTGTGATGTCTAATTATGAGAGCAGATTTACTCTTTAGCACCTCAATTAGCTGCAATATGTCCCTGTTGGGGTCGCTGACCCACTTACACATGCTTGGTGTATTTTGCAGGTGCTCGTGCAAACAATAATGAAGAACACTGGACTGTGATAGCATCTTTACATGACAGCTAAAATGCTTTAGTAGAAGTGTAGTTTGATGGCTGCATGCTGCTGCCAAACTTTTCTAAGCAATACCAATGGATTATTTCACTAGGGGGAAAATGAAACAAACAGATATATTCCTCATGTTGTGTTATGTCCCTTGTAAAACCACTGTGGAATATACTCATTCAATATGTCATACATTAAGTTTCTTAATTCTTATCCTTTAGAAAACAAAATCAAGGAATTTTTGCCCAGTATTATTCAAAATCTTTCAAGGCAGGAATATGCTTATCAGAAGAAATGCCTTCATTTTTTACATTAATGTTTGGAAAGTTCATACATTAATGCATGAATTTTGCTATTATTTATTTACCTTTACAAAAGTGGTCTCTGTCAGCACTAAAACAAATGTGCAATGCATAAAGTAGTAGTCTCTGTCAGTACTAAATGTGAATTATTTACGAAAACATTAAAACTTAATTTATGTTCTCAGAAAGACATTATCACAGTACTAATTCATTTTATTGTGATACTGGTTCTCTCATTTAAATTTAACTATTAATTTTCTTAGTCAACCTTATTACAAAGAAAAAAGTGCTTCACCAATTTGTTATATCAGCAGATGTCAGTGATACCAGCACCTGCATTCCTGATCAGAACTTTCAGTCCAGTGATCCCCATTATTGCCCTCATGGTAAGTGTAAATGACTAACAGAGCCTTTTGGCATTACTAGGCCTATAGGTAGAATCCATAACGATTCAGTAACATTAATGAGTTATTACCTCATTACTATAAGTATCAAGCTCAGTGGTTTTAAACTTATGTGATATAAACCCTGCCTGCTGCCAAGAGCCTTGATGTGCTACGGAAGATTATAGACAGACAATGGAATAATTTGCAGTCACAGCTATGAAAGCTGTGTTGATCAGGGACTACAGTTTGAGATAAGCCTAAACTTATTGACTTTTCACTTAGCTGCTCTGCCTCCAGCTGAATGAAAGTGAGTTGTAATATTTGTAAGCTACAGTTATATTTAAGTATAAGCATAGTAGGTGTGTCGATGAAAAGGTTGCTGCCTAGTGCCAAATGGCTGGAAGTAAATGAGCAATTCAGCATAGATTTTGTGAGTAAGCTTTACTAGTAATTGTGAAACATAAGAGAAAATAACATTTTACAGATGTCATGTTGGTCTGCTTTTGTTATGCAAGTCTGTGTACTGGTCATTTTAAAGGGCACAGTCCACACAGCACAGGTAGGCCCTGAGTAGTTTGCTTGCAGTCTTACAGTTATTCTCGTATGTATGCTGTGCCAAAAGTTTTCCTGGGGATGAGACACTTGTGTAAAGCATCATTATGTTGCACAAATGTACATAACTTTGGAGGAGCTGATGTCAAGCTTGATATATGTAGTTTAACTGCTTATCACTAGCTCCACTTCAAATTACTATATGATTCTCCTACAAATTTGGGCAAAGAACATCTGTAGAACACAAAACACAGAATACTTTTGCATGGCTTGCCGTAAAATGCAGCTTACATTTTTCCCTGTCTAGAACTGGGTGATGTACCTGTATTGTGTCTGCAGACAGCCTATCTATATATGGATTATGTACCTTCCATTATCTATTATCTCCATCTCTACAGATGCTTGAAATAGCTGCCTAAGCAGTCAAAGGCAATCCTTATGCAAGGTCAGTCACAGTCAACTATCACACAGTGGTGCTTTGTGTTTTGTGGAACGCAATTGCCTGTTGTTGTCAACTACAGACCAGACATGCCATGCATACTGGCCACCTTTTCACATTTGGGACCTTTGGGTGGCCAGATTGTTAAAAAAATGTTGTGCAAACGCTAGTAGGGTGTACTAGGATGTGTGTATAAAATGTAATGTGCAGGCCAGTGCAGTAGTGTAGATGGTTAAAGCTCTAACCATATCCAGGCAACCGTGATTTGATTTAAAGCTTGGGCATCTGCTGCACTGATACAGAGGGACGGGTGTTTCTATCCTATAGAGGGTGTTCATCTAGGCATACCCTATATAGAGGTGTCATCAACAGAGAAGAGTAGCCATGGGATATAACAGATGAACACATGGGAGGGGGGATACCAAATGGGTAGATCACAAATGAAAAATTCCCATGGTCAAGATATAGATAGATAGATAGATAGATAGATAGATAGATAGATAGATAGATAGATAGATATAGACATAGATATAGATGTAGATATAGATATAATAATACATGCATATATATGTTTTACACATATTTTGTATACTACGTGTGTGTGTATGTGTGTGTGTGTGTGTGTGTGTGTGTGTCTGTGTATATATAGATATATATATCTATATATATATATATATATATATATATATATATATATATATATATATATGGATCCCCTATTATATGATAGATAATGCATTTGACTGAGATCATAAGACTGAAATTTCAAAAGACGGAAAAGTCACTTGACTGAAACCCATAATTCTCAATTTCAACATACTAAATTGTAAAATGGACTATATAAAACCAGACTAGGTGGGGGGCTGCGCCCCACACACCCCCTAACTATATTATTAACTCCAGGATCGCCCCCTCCCCCAGCCAGTACAGTTTAATATTGTCTAGTATTGTTTTATATTGTGCAGTTCCTATGAAAAGGTTAAGTAAGTAGTTTATAGCCTGAGTAGGTGGGGGGCTGTGCCCCCCACACCCCCCCTACTTTAATATTCTCACTCCGAGATTGCACTACAGTGTGGAAAAAGGGCACATACGATGTCAGTACTATTCTTGGCTAAATGGATTTTAGGTGATTTGGACCCTATGTCAGGAATTTTTGGCAAAATGGATTTTCGATGAAATGACATAGACCCATATATATATCTAAAGACAAAGAGAGGGATGAAATATATATATATATATATGAAGACAAAGATATATACATATATATATATATATATATATATATATATATATATATATATATAGATAGATAGATAAAATATGTGCATATACTAATACTAAAGGTGGAGGAGTCCCAGTCTATATTAAAAACAACCCAAGCTCACATCCATACTAGTTAAAATGTATGACCCACTGGTTCTCATACATGTGCAACTCACCATAATCAGGATCTCATAACATATCCTTTGCAACCTGTAAGTCTCCTTCCATGTCCCAAGAAACCATACTACCTATTTCAATGTACTAGAATTTATCACTATTCGACTCAGTATGATCTTCATGGAGGATCTCAACTACCCCTCTATAGTCTGGGAATCCTACACTGCTTCTAATGCAAAACCCCAGTGATTCCTAAATTTCATTAAAACCAACATCCTGGAACAGTTGGTCCATTCTCCTACCAGGGTACAAAAATCGTTGACCTTGCTCATAGGTGTTCACTAGGTTATTGACCACAAGGACCTATTTAAGCCTAGCTATGAATCCCAAATCTCTGACAAGTTTTGGTAAGCCATAAGGGGCTATG